>NC_084564.2:965000-1072500 GCF_033978685.3 Nerophis lumbriciformis
TTTAAAATGTAATATCGGAAATTATCGGTATCGTTTTTTTTTAATTATCGATATCGTTTTTATTTATATTTTTATTTTTATTTTTTTTATTAAATCAAGATAAAAAACACAAGATACACTTACAATTAGTGCACCAACCCAAAAAACCTCCCTCCCCCATTTACACTCATTCACACAAAAGGGTTGTTTCTTTCTGTTATTAATATTGTGGTAGGTTCCTACATTATATATCAATATATATCAATACAGTCTGCAAGGGATACAGTCCGTAAGCACACATGATGCTGCTCCACTAATAGTACTAACCTTTAACACTTCATTTGACTCATTTTCATTCATTACTAGTTTCTATGGAACTGTTTTTATATTGTTTTACTTTATTTTTTATTCAAGAACATGTTTTTAATTTATTTATCTTATTATTATTTTTTTTTTAAAGTACCTTATCTTCACCATACCTGGTTGTTCCCGTGTTAATTCCACGACTGTATATATCGGTATCGGTTGATATCGGTATCGGTTGATATCGGTATCGGTAAATAAAGAGTTGGACAAAATCGGCAAAAAGCCATTATCGGACATCCCTAATAAATATAAATAATAAATATATAATATATATAAATATGTATATAAATAAACGTATAAATATAAATAATAAATATATAATATATATAAATATGTATATAAATAAACATGTATAAATATAAATAATAAATATATATAAATATGTATATAAATAAACATGTATAAATATAAATAATAAATATATAATATATATAAATATGTATATAAATAAACATGTATAAATATAAATAATAAATATATATAAATATGTATATAAATAAACATGTATAAATATAAATAATAAATATATAATATATATAAATATGTATATAAATAAACATGTATAAATATAAATAATAAATATATAATATATATAAATATGTATATAAATAAACATGTATAAATATAAATATATATAAATATGTATATAAATAAACATGTATAAATATAAATAATAAATATATAATATATATAAATATGTATATAAATAAACATGTATATATATGAATTAGGGATGTCTGATAATGGCTTTTTGCCGATATCCGATATTGTCCAACTCTTTAATTACCGATACCGATATCAACCGATACCGATATATACGGTCGTGGAATTAACACATTATTATGCCTAATTTGGACAACCAGGTATGGTGAAGATAAGGTACTTTAAAAAAATTAATAAAATAAAATAAGATAAATTAAAAACATTTTCTTGAATAAAAAAGAAAGTAAAACAATATAAAAACAGTTACATAGAAACTAGTAATGAATGAAAATGAGTCAAATGAAGTGTTAAAGGTTAGTACTATTAGTGGACAATCATGTGTGCTTACGGACTGTATCCCTTGCAGACTGTATTGATATATATTGATATATCATGTAGGAACCTACCACAATATTAATAACAGAAAGAAACAACCCTTTTGTGTGAATGAGTGTAAATGGGGGAGGGAGGTTTTTTGGGTTGGTGCACTAATTGTAAGTGTATCTTGTGTTTTTTTATGTTGATTTAATAAAAATAAAAAAAACAATTAAAAAAAACAACGATATCGATAAAAAAAAAAGAACGATACCGATAATTTCCGATATTACATTTTAAAGCATTTATCGGCCGATAATATCGGCAGGCCGATTTATCGGACATCTCTAATATGAATACATATGTATAAATATAAATATATAATATATATAAATATGTATATAAATAAACATGTATAAATATAAATAATAAACATATAATATATATAAATATGTATATAAATAAACATGTATAAATATAAATAATAAATATATAATATATATAAATATGTATATAAATAAACATGTATAAATATAAATAATAAACATATAACATATATAAATAAACATGTATAAATATAAATAATAAATATATTTATAATATATATAAATATGTATATAAATAAATATGTATAAATATAAATATATAAATATGTATATAAATAAACATGTGTATATATATATTATTCATCCATATATACAGTACATATGTTTATAAATGATAAATATATAATATATATAAATATGTATATAAATAAACATGTATAAATATAAATAATAAACATATAATATATATAAATAAACATGTATAAATATAAATAATAAATATATAATATATATAAATATTTATATAAATAAACATGTATAAATATAAATAATAAACATATAATATATATAAATAAACATGTATAAATATAAATAATAAATATATATAAATATGTATATAAATAAACATGTATAAATATAAATATATAAATATGTATATAAATAAACATGTGTATATATATATTATTCATCCATATATACAGTACATATGTTTATAAATGATAAATATATAATATATATAAATATGTATATAAATAAACATGTATAAATATAAATAATAAACATATAATATATATAAATAAACATGTATAAATATAAATAATAAATATATAATATATATAAATATGTATATAAATAAACATGTATAAATATAAATATATAAATATGTATATAAATAAACATGTGTATATATATTATTCATCCATATATACAGTACATATGTTTATAAATGATAAATATATAATATATATAAATATGTATATAAATAAACATGTATAAATATAAATAATAAACATATAATATATATAAATAAACATGTATAAATATAAATAATAAATATATAATATATATAAATATGTATATAAATAAACATGTATAAATATAAATAATAAACATATAATATATATAAATAAACATGTATAAATATAAATAATAAATATATTTATAATATATATAAATATGTATATAAATAAACATGTATAAATATAAATATATAAATATGTATATAAATAAACATGTGTATATATATTATTCATCCATATATACAGTACATATGTTTATAATTGATAAATATATAATATATATAAATATGTATATAAATAAACATGTATAAATATAAATATATAAATATGTATATAAATAAACATGTATATATATTATTCATCCATATATACAGTACATATGTTTATAAATGATAAATATAGCCCGGCCTATGGAAACACAGTAAAATGTTGAGCAGACGTTGTGGGGACTAAAGACTTGTCACTTGGGGGTCCCTCAAAGGTGTCTGACATTTATGCTCGGCCCGCTTAAAAAGGTACCAGGAGTCCGTTTAGGAAACCAAAACGGGTCCTTTGGCCACTTTGTACCAAGTTTTACCTTTGGACCCGTCAGGTAAATGTTCTTTTAAAATTGAACTTAACTTTGTGTTGTTTTTTCTTTTTCAACATTCTTCACTCCCAGTGTGACTTGTGGAGGCAGGCTTCAGGGGGAGGGGGGGAGGGGGGGTGCGAGCATGCGCACTGGCGGCAGCACTTGTGGCCGGGTTAGGGTGGGGGAGGAGGAGAAGAAACACGAACAGCTAGGACGAGTTTTGGGACAAACGTTGAAGAAGGAGAAATGACGCTGACTCATCTCAAATTGTCACAATTAGACGGAATGATTCACCGTGACGTCACTTCCTCCGCTCTTAAAAACAAGTTGGCGCACAGGTGGTAGCTGTCACTTTTTTTTTTTTTTTTCCAACCGTGGGATCGACTTTGATCGACTTGTATCGACTTTTAATGAAGTTTGATGAAGTTTTGATGAAGTTTGATAAAGTGAAATAATGGGACGCGGAGGCCCCCCACACCCCCTCCCTTGCCCCCCCCTCCCCCCACAGGACGGGCCTGCAGTCTGGGTCGGGTCGGACCATGCAGGCCCCGCAGGCGGACTTACTTGTCTGGAGTGCGACTTGGGCTCTGGCGGCTTGAAGAAGGAGTCCGGCAGCTTCCTCATCCTCATGGGCACACAAGGCGGCATGATGGCGGTCTTGGGGTTCATCACGGCGTTGAACAGAGCCTCCAGGTCGGTCTCCGAGTCGCCCCGGACGTGGACGATCTGGTGTCCGACGGGAGGGTTGTGCTGGCCCGGATCCATGGTCCGCTAGGAGGAGGGGGGGAGAAAAAAGTCCTTCTCCAACTTTGGGGGCAAAAGTTGCAAAGTGCGTGGAACTTTTGAGCGTAATTCGTCCCTGAACTTTTTTTTGGCGCAGCAGGAAACGCGAAAGTCGACGCCAGTCAGCAAAAGTCCTCCCGGTTCATCCTAAAAGTCGCACTAGAACTTTGTTGGCTGTCAAAGTCTTGCTTGGTTCGTCGCCAGCATTCTCACACAGCAACAAAAGAGCACATAGAAATAAATATATCAATATTTATTCCTGCACGCCAACTTGGCGCAGAGGAGGAAAAAAAAAGTGGGGAGAAAAAAAGAAAAAAAAAACTTACAAAAAGTCCAAGAATCGTCAGGAAAAAAGTCGATTAAAGATGTTTGTTCGGTCACGTTAGCGAATCTTCTTGGCAGGGAAAAATAAATCTCTGCTGCTCACTTTGTCGACTTTAGTCAACTTTGGAAAAAAAAAAAAAAAAAAGTTCCAGTCTCCAGGGGCGGGGCCAGCCTTCATCCAGGGGGCGGGGCTAGCTTCCAACCGGGACAGAGGCATTTAAAGACACAGTACCACTCAATAATAACAATAATAGATTTGATTTGTAAAAAGCACTTTACATTGAGCAAACAACCACAAAATACATACAATACAAAAAATAGAAAGATAATAAAAAATAAAATAAAAACTAGAACAGCCTAATGGCTAGACTAGTATGCATATATCTATAAAAAGGCTTTTTTAAAAAGAAGGTTTTTTTTTTTTTTAAAAGCATCCACAGTCTGTGGTACCCTCAGGTGGTCAGGGAGAGCATTCCACAGACTGGGAGCGGCGGAGCAGAAAGCTCGGTCTCCCATAGTTCGTAGCTTTGTTGGAGGAGGTTAGTCTGTCCAAAGCGGAGGTGTCGTGTGGAGGATTTGGGGGTAAGCAGTTCTTTGAGATGGAACTACCGTATTTTCCGCACTATTAGCCGCACCTAAAAACCACAAATTTACTCAAAAGCTGACAGTGCGGCTTATAACCCGGTGCGCTTTATATATGGATTAATATTAAGATTCATTTTCATAAAGTTTCGGTCTCGCAACTACGGTAAACAGCCGCCATCTTTTTTCCCCGTAGAAGAGGAAGTGCTTCTTCTTCTACGCAAGCAACCGCCAAGGTAAGCACCCGCCCCCATAGAACAGGAAGCGCTTCTTCTTCTACTGTAAGCAACCACCCGCCCGCGTAGAAGAAGAAGAAGCGCGCGGATATTACGTTTCATTTCCTTTGTGTGTTTACATCTGTAAAGACCACAAAATGGCTCCTACTAAGCGACAGGTTTCCAAGACGCAATCTCTCCATCCGCACACGGACTACTATTTCACAGCAACTGCCTAAAGACTTTCAAGAAAAGCTGGCTACTTTCCGTGCATATTGTAAAAACAAGATAGCTGAAAAAAAGATCCGGCCAGAGAACATTATCAACATGGACGAGGTTCCACTGACTTTTGATATTCCTGTGAACCGCACTGTGGATACAACGGGAGCACGTACGGTGAATATTCGCACCACAGGGAATGAGAAGTCATCCTTCACTGTGGTTCTAGCTTGCCATGCTAATGGCCAGAAACTTCCACCCATGGTGATATTCAAAAGGAAGACCTTGCCAAAAGAGACCTTTCCAGCCGGCGTCATCATAAAAGCTAACTCGAAGGGATGGATGGATGAAGAAAAGATGAGCGAGTGGTTAAGGGAAGTTTAAGTTTACGCGAAGAGGCCGGGTGGCTTTTTTCACGCAGCTCCGTCCATGTTGATATACGACTCCATGCGCGCCCACATCACGCTGGTTTTTAATATATTATTAAAGTTTGACTGACCTATCTGACTGTTTTTTTGACATTCCTTTAGCGCAGTTAGATGCGGCTTATAACACGGGGCGGCTTATAGGTGGACAAAGTTTTGAAATATGCCGTTCATTGAAGGCGCGGCTTATAACCCAGGGCGCCTTATGGTGCGGAAAATACGACATTGGTCATATTCAAAGTCCTCATGTGTCCAGGGACATATTTACTGACTTTATAAACATAATATACATTTTTAAAGTAGAATCAGCAGATAAAGTGGATTAAAGATGTTTGTTCGGTCACGTTAGCGAATCTTCTTGGCAGGGAAAAATAAATCTCTGCTGCTCACTTTGTCGACTTTAGTCAACTTTGGAAAAAAAAAAAAAAAAGTTCCAGTCTCCAGGGGCGGGGCCAGCCTTCATCCAGGGGGCGGGGCTAGCTTCCAACCGGGACAGAGGCATTTAAAGACACAGTACCACGCAATAATAATAATAATAGATTTGATTTGTAAAAAGCACTTTACATTGAGAAAACAACCACAAAATGCCACAGTGCACTGAAAAAAAATAAAAATAGAAAGATAATAAAAAATAAAATAAAAATTAGAACAGCCTAATGGCTAGACTAGTATGCATATACAGGTAAAAGCCAGTAAATTAGAATATTTTGAAAAACTTGATTTATTTCAGTGATTGCATTCAAAAGGTGTAACTTGTACATTATATTTATTCATTGCACACAGACTGATGCATTCAAATGTTTATTTCATTTAATTTTGATGATTTGAAGTGGCAACAAATGAAAATCCAAAATTCCGTGTGTCACAAAATTAGAATATTGTGTAAGGGTTAAATTTTGAAGACACCTGGTGCCACAAACTGATCAGCTGATTAACTCAAAACACCTGCAAAGGGCTTTAAATGGTCTCTCAGTCCAGTTCTGAAGCCTACACAAACATGGGGAAGACTTCAGATTTGACAGCTGTCCAAAAGGCAACCATCGACACATTGCACAAGGAGGGAAAGACACAAAAGGTTATTGCTGAAGAGGCTGGCTGTTCTCAGAGCTCTGTGTCCAAACACATTAATGGAGAGGCAAAGGGAAGGAAAAACTGTGGTCAGAAAAAGTGTACAAGCGATAGGGATCACCGCGCCCTGGTCAAGATTGTGAAAAAAAAACCCATTCAAAAATGTGGGGGAGATTCAGAAGGAGTGGACAGCTGCTGGAGTCAGTGCTTCAAGATCCACCACCAAGAGACGCTTGAAAGACATGGGTTTCAACTGCCGCATACCTCGTGTCAAGCCACTGTTGACCAAGAAACAGCGCGCAAAGCGTCTCACCTGGGCTAAGGAAAAAAAGAGCTGGACTGCTGCTGAGTGGTCCAAAGTCATGTTTTCTGACGAAAGCAAATTTTGCATTTCCTTTGGAAATCGAGGTCCCAGAGTCTGGAGGAAGACAGGAGAGGCACGGGATCCACGTTGCCTGAAGTCTAGTGTAAAGTTTCCACCATCAGTGATGGTTTGGGGTGCCATGTCATCTGCTGGTGTCGGTCCACTCTGTTTCCTGAGATCCAGGGTCAACGCAGCCGTCTACCAGCAAGTTTTAGAGCACTTCATGCTTCCTGCTGCTGACCTGCTCTATGGAGATGGAGATTTCAAGTTCCAACAGGACTTGGCGCCTGCACACAGCGCAAAATCTACCCGTGCCTGGTTTACGGACCATGGTATTTCTGTTCTAAATTGGCCCGCCAACTCCCCTGACCTTAGCCGCATAGAAAATCTGTGGGGTATTGTGAAAAGGAAGATGCAGAATGCCAGACCCAAAAACGCAGAAGAGTTGAAGGCCACTATCAGAGCAACCTGGGCTCTCATAACACCTGAGCAGTGCCAGAAACTCATCGACTCCATGCCACGCCGCATTAACGCAGTAATTGAGGCAAAAGGAGCTCCAACCAAGTATTGAGTATTGTACATGCTCATATTTTTCATTTTCATACTTTTCAGTTGGCCAACATTTCTAAAAATCCCTTTTTTGTATTAGCCTTAAGTAATATTCTAATTTTGTGACACACGGAATTTTGGATTTTCATTTGTTGCCACTTCAAATCATCAAAATTAAATGAAATAAACATTTGAATGCATCAGTCTGTGTGCAATGAATAAATATAATGTACAAGTTACACCTTTTGAATGCAATTACTGAAATAAATCAAGTTTTTCAAAATATTCTAATTTACTGGCTTTTACCTGTATCTATAAAAAGGCTTTTTTTAAAAGAAGGTTGGTTTTTTTAAAAGCATCCACAGTCTGTGGTGCCCTCAGGTGGTCAGGGAGAGCATTCCACAGACTGGGAGCGGCGGAGCAGAAAGCTCGGTCTCCCATAGTTCTTAGCTTTGTCCTCGGAGTTTGGAGGAGGTTAGTCTGTCCAAAGCGGACGATTTGGGGGTGAGCAGTTCTTTGAGGTGGAACTACTACTAACTCGTGTTTTTATTGACCAGACCTGGTGTCGTCCCGATACCATTATTTTGGTACCGGTACCAAAATGTATTTCCATACTTTTCTAAATAAAGAGCACCACAAAAAAAAGTCATTATTGTCTTTATTTGAAGCAACAAATGTTAGTGTAGATGAAACATATGTTTATTATTGTCATTTAGTCCTTCAATAAAATAGACAACTTGTCTTTTAGTAGTAAGTAAACAAACAAAGACTCCTAATTAGTCTATGCAGTAACATATTGTGTCATTTATACACCTATTATTTTCTACACATTAGGAGGGACAAACTGTAAAAAATTGATTATTCATCTACTTGTTCATTTACTGTTAATATCTGCTTATTTTCTCTTTGAACATGTTCTATCTACACTTCTGTTAAAATGTAATAATCACTTATTCTTCTCTTCTTTGATACTTGACATTAGTTTTGGATGATACCACACATTTAGGTATCGATGCGATACCAAGTAGTTGCAGGATCATACAATAAAATCCATCCATCCATTTTCTACCGCTTATTCCCTTTTGGGGGCGCTGGAGCCTATCTCAGCTACAATCGGGCGGAAGGCGGGGTACACCCTGGACAAGTCGCCACCTCATCGCAGGGCCATACAATAAAATATAATATCTAATAAACCAATAATAATATGGTTAAGAAATATTGATGTAAAGGGTAGGTGTCGCCCTGTTTTCTGTTTTAACATGTTCTATCTACACTTCTGTTCAAATGTAATAATCACTTATTCTTCTCTTCTTTGATACTTGACATTAGTTTTGGATGATACCACACATTTAGGTATCGATGCGATACCAAGTAGTTGCAGGATCATACAATAAAATCCATCCATCCATTTTCTACCGCTTATTCCCTTCGGGGTCGCGGGGGCGCTGGAGCCTATCTCAGCTACAATCGGGCGGAAGGCGGGGTACACCCCTGGACAAGTCGCCACCTCATCGCAGGGCCATACAATAAAATATAATATCTAATAAACCAATAATAATATGGTTAAAAAATACTGATGTAAAGGGTAGGTGTCGCCCTGTTTTCTCTTTTAACATGTTCTATCTACACTTCTGTTCAAATGTAACAATCACTTATTCTTCTCTTCTTTGATACTTGACATTAGTTTTGGATGATACCACACATTTAGGTATCGATGCGATACCAAGTAGTTGCAGGATCATACAATAAAATCCATCCATCCATTTTCTACCGCTTATTCCCTTTTGGGGGCGCTGGAGCCTATCTCAGCTACAATCGGGCGGAAGGCGGGGTACACCCCTGGACAAGTCGCCACCTCATCGCAGGGCCATACAATAAAATATAATATCTAATAAACCAATAATAATATGGTTAAGAAATACTGATGTAAAGGGTAGGTGTCGCCCTGTTTTCTCTTTGAACATGTTCTATCTACACTTCTGTTCAAATGTAATAATCACTTATTCTTCTCTTCTTTCATACTTGACATTAGTTTTGGATGATACCACACATTTAGGTATCGATGCGATACCAAGTAGTTGCAGGATCATACAATAAAATCCATCCATCCATTTTCTACCGCTTATTCCCTTTTGGGGTCGCGGAGCCCATCTCAGCTACAATCGGACGGAAGGCGGGGTACACCCTGGACAAGTCGCCACTTCATCGCAGGGCCATACAATAAAATATAATATCTAATAAACCAATAATAATATGGTTAAAAAATACTGATGTAAAGGGTAGGTGTCGCCCTGTTTTCTCTTTTAACATGTTCTATCTACACTTCTGTTCAAATGTAATAATCACTTATTCTTCTCTTCTTTCATACTTGACATTAGTTTTGGATGATACCACACATTTAGGTATCAATCTGATACCAAGTAGTTAGAGGATCATACATTGGTCATATTCAAAGTCCTCATGTGTCCAGGGACATATTTACTGACTTTATAAACATAATATACATTTTTAAAGTAGAATCGGCAAATAAAGTGGATTAAAGATGTTTGTTCGGTCACGTTAGCGAATCTTCTTGGCAGGGAAAAATAAATCTCTGCTGCTCACTTTGTCCACTTTAGTCAACTTTGGAAGAAAAGAAAGAAAAAAAAGTTCCAGTCTCCAGGGGCGGGGCCAGCCTTCATCCAGGGGGCGGGGCTAGCTTCCAACCGGGACAGAGGCATTTAAAGACACAGTACCACTCAATAATAATAATAATAGATTGTATTTGTAAAAAGCAAACAACCACAAAGTGCCACAGTGCACTGAAAAAAATAAAAAAATAAAAAATAAAAAGATAATAAAATAAAAACTAGAACAGCCTAATAGCTAGACTAGTATGCATATAACTATAGAAAGGCTTTTTTTTAAAAGAAGGCTTTTTAAGACTTTTTTAAAAGCATCCACAGTCTGTGATGCCCTCAAGTGGTCAGGGAGAGTTACATCACTAATACAAGTACTGGGTGCTGTTACATCACTAATACTAGTACTGGGTGTTGTTACATCACTAATACTAGTACTGGGTGTTGTTACATCACTAATACTAGTACTGGGTGTTGTTACATCACTAATACTAGTACTGGGTGTTGTTACATCACTAATACTAGTACTGGGTGTTGTTACATGACTAATATTCCTTCAGTAGTGGGTGTTGTTATATCACTAATACTAGTAGTGGGTGTTGTTACATCACTAATACTAGTACTGGGTGTTGTTACATCACTAATATTCCTTTAGTACTGGGTGTTGTTACATCACTAATACTAGTAGTGGGTGTTGTTACATCACTAATACTAGTAGTGGGTGTTGTTATATCACTAATACTAGTACTGGGTGTTGTTACATCACTAATATTCCTTTAGTACTGGGTGTTGTTACATCACTAATACTAGTAGTGGGTGTTGTTACATCACTAATACTAGTACTGGGTGTTGTTACATCACTAATATTCCTTTAGTACTGGGTGTTGTTACATCACTAATATTCCTTCAGTAGTGGGTGTTGTTATATCACTAATACTAGTACTGGGTGTTGTTACATCACTAATTTTCCTTTAGTACTGGGTGTTGTTACATCACTAATACTAGTACTGGGTGTTGTTACATCACTAATATTCCTTTAGTACTGGGTGTTGTTACATCACTAATACTAGTACTGGGTGTTGTTACATCACTATTACTAGTACTGGGTGTTGTTACATCACTAATTTTCCTTTAGTACTGGGTGTTGTTACATCACTAATACTAGTACTGGGTGTTGTTACATCACTAATATTCCTTTAGTACTGGGTGTTGTTACATCACTAATACTAGTACTGGGTGTTGTTACATCACTAATACTAGTACTGGGTGTTGTTACATCACTAATACTAGTACTGGGTGTTGTTACATGACTAATACTAGTACTGGGTGTTGTTACATCACTAATACTAGTAGTGGGTGTTGTTACATCACTAATACTAGTGGGTGTTGTTACATGACTAATACTAGTAGTGGGAGTTGTTACCTCACTAATACTAGTGGGTGTTGTTACATGACTAATACTAGTAGTGGGTGTTGTTACATGACTAATACTAGTAGTGGGAGTTGTTACCTCACTAATACTAGTGGGTGTTGTTACATGACTAATACTAGTAGTGGGTGTTGTTACATGACTAATACTAGTAGTGGGAGTTATTACCTCACTAATACTAGTGGGTGTTGTTACATGACTAATACTAGTAGTGGGTGTTGTTACATGACTAATACTAGTAGTGGGAGTTGTTTCCTCACTAATACTAGTGGGTGTTGTTACATGACTAATACTAGTAGTGGGTGTTGTTGCCTCACTAATACTAGTAGTGGGAGTTGTTACCTCACTAATGCTAGTGGGTGTTGTTACATTACTAATACTAGTAGTGGGTGTTGTTACCTCACTAATACTAGTGGGTGTTGTTACATGACTAATACTAGTGGGTGTTGTTACATGACTAATACTAGTAGTGGGTGTTGTTACATGACTAATACTAGTAGTGGGTGTTGTTACATGACTAATACTAGTAGTGGGTGTTGTTACATGACTAATACTAGTAGTGGGTGTTGTTACATGACTAATACTAGTAGTGGGAGTTGTTACATGACTAATACTAGTGGGTGTTGTTACATGACTAATACTAGTAGTGGGTGTTGTTACATGACTAATACTAGTAGTGGGAGTTGTTACCTCACTAATACTAGTGGGTGTTGTTACATGACTAATACTAGTAGTGGGTGTTGTTACATCACTAATATTCCTTTAGTACTGGGTGTTGTTACATCACTAATACTAGTCGTGGGTGTTGTTACATGACTAATACTAGTAGTGGGAGTTGTTACCTCACTAATACTAGTGGGTGTTGTTACATGACTAATACTAGTAGTGGGTGTTGTTACATGACTAATACTAGTAGTGGGAGTTGTTACATGACTAATACTAGTGGGTGTTGTTACATGACTAATACTAGTAGTGGGTGTTGTTACATGACTAATACTAGTAGTGGGTGTTGTTACATGACTAATACTAGTAGTGGGAGTTGTTACATGACTAATACTAGTGGGTGTTGTTACATGACTAATACTAGTACTGGGTGTTGTTACATCACTAATACTAGTAGTGGGTGTTGTTACATCACTAATACTAGTGGGTGTTGTTACATGACTAATACTAGTAGTGGGAGTTGTTACCTCACTAATACTAGTGGGTGTTGTTACATGACTAATACTAGTAGTGGGTGTTGTTACATGACTAATACTAGTAGTGGGAGTTGTTACCTCACTAATACTAGTGGGTGTTGTTACATGACTAATACTAGTAGTGGGTGTTGTTACATGACTAATACTAGTAGTGGGAGTTATTACCTCACTAATACTAGTGGGTGTTGTTACATGACTAATACTAGTAGTGGGTGTTGTTACATGACTAATACTAGTAGTGGGAGTTGTTTCCTCACTAATACTAGTGGGTGTTGTTACATGACTAATACTAGTAGTGGGTGTTGTTGCCTCACTAATACTAGTAGTGGGAGTTGTTACCTCACTAATGCTAGTGGGTGTTGTTACATTACTAATACTAGTAGTGGGTGTTGTTACCTCACTAATACTAGTGGGTGTTGTTACATGACTAATACTAGTGGGTGTTGTTACATGACTAATACTAGTAGTGGGTGTTGTTACATGACTAATACTAGTAGTGGGAGTTGTTACCTCACTAATACTAGTGGGTGTTGTTACATGACTAATACTAGTAGTGGGTGTTGTTACATGACTAATACTAGTAGTGGGAGTTGTTACATGACTAATACTAGTGGGTGTTGTTACATGACTAATACTAGTAGTGGGTGTTGTTACATGACTAATACTAGTAGTGGGAGTTGTTACCTCACTAATACTAGTGGGTGTTGTTACATGACTAATACTAGTAGTGGGTGTTGTTACATCACTAATATTCCTTTAGTACTGGGTGTTGTTACATCACTAATACTAGTCGTGGGTGTTGTTACATGACTAATACTAGTAGTGGGAGTTGTTACCTCACTAATACTAGTGGGTGTTGTTACATGACTAATACTAGTAGTGGGTGTTGTTACATGACTAATACTAGTAGTGGGAGTTGTTACATGACTAATACTAGTGGGTGTTGTTACATGACTAATACTAGTAGTGGGTGTTGTTACATGACTAATACTAGTAGTGGGTGTTGTTACATGACTAATACTAGTAGTGGGTGTTGTTACATGACTAATACTAGTGGGTGTTGTTACATGACTAATACTAGTGGGTGTTGTTACATGACTAAGTAGACGTGGGTGTGGGAGGGGAGGGGACCACCCACTTGGAGGTGGTGTCATGTTTGCTCCACATCTTCAGACATCTGCACCCCCACTCTGGCTCCTGATGGTCCTCACGTGTCCTCCTGCTTGATGACACATCATCCTAGCTTCTTGTGTTTCACTGCCTGCTGTTAGCATCATGCTAGCATTCCTTTTAGCAGGATGCTAACATTCTTCTTAGCATCATGTAGCGATTGCTTTTACAAAGAAATGATGCTTAGTGCACTCATCGCTTCTTGTCAACACACATGATTCTCACTTCCACTGGCGTTCCTTACTCCGTCATAGTACTTCAAGTTTAAGTGTGTGTGTGTGTGTGTGTGTGCGTGTGTGTGTGTGTGTGTGTTGCAGAACTTTGACACACACACACACACACACACACACACACACACACACACACACACACACACACACACACACACACACACACACACACACACACACACCACAGGGGTACCATTGAGACGTGAGGAGGACGTGTGCAGCAAGTCTGAGCAGACAAAAGTCCACATGTTGTTTAGCAGAATAATACACACATGTTGTTTAGCAGAATAATACACACATGTTGTTTAGCAGAATAATACACACATGTTGTTTAGCAGAATAATACACACATGTTGTTTAGCAGAATAATACACACATGTTGTTTAGCAGAATAATAATACACATGTTGTTTAGCAGAATAATACACACATGTTGTTTAGCAGAATAATACACACATGTTGTTTAGCAGAATAATACACACATGTTGTTTAGCAGAATAATACACACATGTTGTTTAGCAGAATCATACACACATGTTGTTTAGCAGAATAATACACACATGTTGTTTAGCTGAATAATACACACATGTTGTTTAGCAGAATAATACACACATGTTGTTTAGCAGAATAATACACACATGTTGTTTAGCAGAATAATACACACATGTTGTTTAGCAGAATAATACACACATGTTGTTTAGCAGAATAATACACACATGTTGTTTAGCAGAATAATACACACATGTTGTTTAGCAGAATAATACACACATGTTGTTTAGCAGAATAATACACACATGTTGTTTAGCAGAATAATACACACATGTTGTTTAGCAGAATAATAATACACATGTTGTTTAGCAGAATAATACACACATGTTGTTTAGCAGAATAATACACACATGTTGTTTAGCAGAATAATACACACATGTTGTTTAGCAGAATAATACACACATGTTGTTTAGCAGAATCATACACACATGTTGTTTAGCAGAATAATACACACATGTTGTTTAGCTGAATAATACACACATGTTGTTTAGCAGAATAATACACACATGTTGTTTAGCAGAATAATACACACATGTTGTTTAGCAGAATAATACACACATGTTGTTTAGCAGAATCATACACACATGTTGTTTAGCAGAATAATACACACATGTTGTTTAGCTGAATAATACACACATGTTGTTTAGCAGAATAATACACACATGTTGTTTAGCAGAATAATACACACATGTTGTTTAGCAGAATAATAATACACACCTGAGAGGAGACACGCCGTCCACTGAGTGGCAGTAAATAATAATATAGTAGTTTGTTTAAAAGTGAATGTATGATGTAAACAATGAATACTAGTACGATGTAAACCATGAATACTAGTATGATGTATACAATGAATACTAGTATGATGAAAACAATGCATAGTAGTATAATGTAAACAATGAATAATAGTATGAACTAAACAATGAATACTAGTATGATGTAAACCATGAATACTAGTATAATGTAAACAATGAATACTAGTATGAACTAAACAATAAATACTAGTATGATGTAAACCATGAATACTAGTATGAACTAAACAATGAATACTAGTATAATGTAAACCATGAATACTAGTATGAACTAAACAATGAATACTAGTATTATGTAAACCATGAATACTAGTATGATGTAAACAATGACGACTAGTATGAACTAAACAATGAATACTAGTACGATGTAAACAATGAATACTAGTATAATGTAAACCATGAATACTAGTATAATGTAAACCATGAATACTAGCATGATGTAAACCATGAATACTAGTATAATGTAAACCATGAATACTAGTATGAACTAAACAATGAATACTATCCATCCATCCATCCATTTCCTACCGCTTATTCCCTTTGGGGTCGCGGGGGGGCGCTGGAGCCTATCTCAGCTACAATCGGGCGGAAGGCGGGGTACACCCTGGACAAGTCGCCACCTCATCGCAGACAATGAATACTAGTTTTATGTAAACCATAAATACTAGTATGAACTAAACAATGAATACTAGTATTATGTAAACCATAAATACTAGTATGATGTAAACCATGAATACTAGTATGAACTAAACAATGAATACTAGTACGATGTAAACAATGAATACTAGTATAATGTAAACCATGAATACTAGTATATGTCATGTCTGTGTAATCATGTTTTGTTTTAAGTCATGTTTTGTTTAGTTTCTGGCTTTTCACTCCCTTGTCTTGTTTGCATGATTACCCATTAGTTTCACCTGTTCCACGTTTGGACTCATTGTGCACTCTTGTTTGTCACCATAGCAACCATTAGTTTTCACCTGTCACGTCACGCACCTGTTTCACGTTTTGAGTCATGCACCTGCTTTCACTAATCATGTCCATAGTATTTAAGTTCATTCATTTTCTGTTGTTCGTCCTGACGACATCCCCGCATTTATGCTCCTGCACACTCCACACCCTGATGACCCTTGCTACTCTTTTTTTCATGCCGGTTCCATGCCAAGTAAGTTTTTGTTTATTAAGCCACAGTTAGTGTTTTGTTTAATTGTTCATAGTTTCTGCCAATGTGCAAGTTTTGTGTTTATAGTCTAGTTTTGTACCTCCGCCCCTGTGCGCGCTTTTCGTTTATTCCTTTTTTGACAGTTTAAATAAATCATGTACCCACCTTCAAGCCTTGACCAGTCCAGTTCATTTGCACCACGGGAGAACAAACCAAGCCACAGTCCTAGTCATGACAGTATAATGTAAACCATGAATACTAGTATAATGTAAACCATGAATACTAGTATGATGTAAACCATGAATACTAGTATGATGTAAACCATGAATACTAGTACGATGTAAACCATGAATACTAGTACGATGTAAACCATGAATACTAGTATGATGTAAACCATGAATACTAGTATGATTTAAACAAAATAATACTAGTATGGGGCAGCACGGTGGTAGAGGGGTTAGTGCATGTGCCTCACAATACAAAGGTCCTGAGTAGTCATGGGTTCAATCCCCGGCTCGGGATCTTTCTGTGTGGAGTTTGCATGTTCTCCCTGTGACTGCGTGGGTTCCCTCCGGCTTCCTCCCACCTCCAAAGACATGCACCTGGGGATAGGTCGATTGGCAACACTAAATGGTCCCTAGTGTGTGAATGTGAGTGTGAATGTTGTCTGTCTATCTGTGTTGGCCCTGCGATGAGGTGGCGACTTGTCCAGGGTGTACACCGCCTTCCGCCCGAATGTAGCTGTGATAGGCTCCAGCAACCCCCCGCGACCCCAAAGGGAATAAGCGGTAGGAAATGGATGGATGGAATACTAATATGATTTAAACAATATAATACTTGTCATGTCTGTGTAATCATGTTTTGTTTTAAGTCATGTTTTGTTTAGTTTCTGGCTTTTCACTCCCTTGTCTTGTTTGCATGATTACCCCATTAGTTTCACCTGTTCCACGTTTGGACTCATTGTGCACTCTTGATTGTCACCATAGCAACCCATTAGTTTTCACCTGTCACGTCACGCACCTTTAAACTATCAAAAAAAGGAATAAACGAAAAGCGCGCACAGGGGCGGAGGTACAAAACTAGACTATAAACACAAAACTTGCACATTGGCAGAAACTATGAACAATTAAACAAAACACTAACTGTGGCTTAATAAACAAAAACTTACTTGGCATGGAACTGGCATGAAAAAAAGAGTAGCAAGGGTGTAGAGAGTGTGCAGGAGCATAAATGCGGGGATGTCGTCAGGACGAACAACAGAAAATGAATGAACTTAAATACTATGGACATGATTAGTGAAAGCAGGTGCGTGGCTCAAAACGTGAAACAGGTGCGTGACGTGACAGGTGAAAACTAATGGTTGCTATGGTGACAAACAAGAGTGCACAATGAGTCCAAACGTGGAACAGGTGAAACTAATGGGTAATCATGCAAACAAGACAAGGGAGTGAAAAGCCAGAAACTAAACAAAACATGACTTAAAACAAAACATGATTACACAGACATGACAATACTAGTATGATGTAAACAAAAGAATACTAGTACTGTAGTTTCATTCAGTAGAACATCTATGAGAGTTTCTTATGGAAATAAAAACCTGCACATGGGGCGATTAGCAGAGGTCAAAATTCAGATAATTTCCTAGGGGGTGGAGTCTAGTAATCAAAGACAATCAATACGTGTGATCAGAAACAATCAATATTTACTGACAAGTCAACATTTGTCACATACAAACACTTCATCTTTCTCACTGCAGCATCTCCTCCATAAGGCACACCTGGTTTCAAGTAGTGTGTGTGTGTGTGTGTGTGTGTGTGTGTGTGTGTGTGTGTGTGTGTGTGTGTGTGTGTGTGTGTGTGTGTGTGTGTGTGTGTGTGTGTGTGTGTGTGTGTGTGTGTCAGTGCAGTCCACCTTTGCGGTGCAGCTGCAGGTTGAGTCGGTCCAGAGACTGACAGATGCTCTGCTCCTCCAAGGAGATGGATGTAGGAGGCGGTACTCGGCGACGCTGCATCCTCTGTAGTGGGCCCGTTCCCGTGGCAACCAAGGTAGCACCTTCCCCCAAAGGAGAACAGGTGTACGTGTCGGCCAGACAACGCGGCGTTGTACTTTTCCCACCTTTGGTCACATGACGTGCCTTGTTCAACTGGGCAATGTGTTCCTGAGAGCAACCTTTGCTTGGGTCCAGGTTCCATCCTCTGACGTGGGCTCCTGCTGCCTCCACAGCCTGGATGCAAACAACATTTTACAATCTGCAACTACAAAAGTCCCACACAAACTTGGACGGGCCTGCTATCTGTGCCCTGGACAAAAATCTAATGATATCATTTCCCTGTACTGTGTCCCCCATATATATATATATATATATATATATATATATATATATATATATATATATATATATATATGTGTGTCGCGCCTCGCCAAGGAGCAGCGAGAATACCAAGAAGTGCATATGCCAAATTTTCAAAGAGAACGGCCTACGGATCACGATTGAAGCCAACAAGCAAACCGTCAACTTCCTTGACGTCACTTTCAACCTGAGAAATAACAGCTACCAACCATTCACGAAACCCAACACAACACTCCAATACGTGCACCATGACAGCAACCACCCACCCACCACCACGAAAAGAATACCTACCGGAATTAATAAAAGGCTATCGATGCTGTCATCTAGCAAAGCTGAATTTGACCAAGCAACCCCCCCGTACCAAAAAGCCCTTGATGAAAGCGGATACAATTTCACCCTCACCTATGAACCCACGCCAGGAAACCAGCCAAAAAAGAACAGAAAACGAAATGACATCATCTGGTACAACCCCCCATACAGCAAAAACGTCTCAACTAACATTGGACACAAATTCCTCAATCTGATTGACAAACACTTTCCCAAAGACAACACCCTAAGAAAAGTATTCAACAAGAACAACATTAAATTGAGCTACAGCTGTATGAACAATATACGACAAATCATCTCAAACCACAACAAAACAATTGCAAATGAGCCGTCGGCCCCCGGACAGAGCGACTCCAAAACCAACAAAGGTTGCAACTGTCGAAAGAAACCTGATTGCCCTCTCAACGGGGGGTGCTTACAAACATCAGTTGTCTACCAATCTAAGGTAATACGCAAGGACATTAACACATCCGACACATATGTAGGATTAACCGAGGGAGAATTCAAAACCAGATGGAACAATCACAAGGCTTCTTTCAGGAACAAAAACCTGCGAAATACCACAGAACTCAGCAAACACATTTGGGACCTCAAAGACAATAATGTTGAATATTCAATAACATGGCAAATTCTTGCATCCAGCACACCTTACAATAGTGGTAATAAAAGATGCAACCTATGCTTGAAAGAGAAACTGTTTATTATTTACCGTCCAGACCTGTCATCCCTCAACAAGCGCAGCGAAATTGTAACAGCATGCCGCCACAGACGGAAACACCTCCTAGGTAACACATGAGCCAATCACCACGCCCCTACGCCAGCCTGTACCCACCCACTCTGTGCCCTATATAAACCATGGTATGCGAATGCTCTCATTAAAATCTCCTGATGATTGAGGGTACCCCCCCTCATGAAACAGGCCTGTAGAGATGAAATAGTCTTGTGATTTTTTTCCCCACACATACATATATTGCGCTCTACTACGGTATCGAGCACTATTTTTTTGGATAACCTTATTAAGACATATATATATATATATATATATATATATATATATATATATATATATATATATATATATATATAGTTTTATATATTTACAGTATATGTATGTTTGTATGTATATATGTATGTATGTATATATACATATATATGTATGTTTATATATGTATGTATATATATATACATGAAAAAACACAGAGGCTATATCATCCCTACAAGCCTGTTTCGCAGGTTTCCCTGCTCGTCAGGGCATTTTATTCCACTCTTGAGCACTGTATAACGGATAAATCACAGAAACCTCGACTATATACATATTAAAGTAGCAATGATAGTCACACACACACCAGGTGTGGTGAAATTTGTCCTCTGCATTTGACTCATCACCCTTGTTCACCCCCTGGGAGGTGAGGGGAGCAGTGGGCAGCAGCGGTGGCCGCGCCCGGGAATCATTTTTGGTGATTTAAACCCCAATTCCAAGCCTTGATGCTGAGAGCCAAGCAGGGAGGTAATGGTTCCCATTTTTATAGTCTTTGGTATGACTCGGCCGGGGTTTGAACTCACAACCTACCCATCTCAGGGCGGACACTAGGCCACTGAGTATATATACATACATATATATATACATACACATATATACATACATATTAGGGCTGCAACTAACGATTAATTTGATAATCGATTAATCTGTGGATTATTACTTCGATTAATCGATTAATAATCGGATAAAAGAGACAAACTACATTTCTATCCTTTCCAGTATTTTATTGGAAAGAAAACAGCATGCTGGCGCCATGTTCGTTCAACTTGCCAAATACAACAAGGAAAATGTTACAAAAATGTTGACACCCCTGCTATAGATAATAAAAAATTAAATGTGATAAATCTATGGATAAAAAGCAGAGCCTGGCGACGCATGCGCGTTTATCATAACTCTCTCTCTCTCTCTGTCTCTGCCCCTCCCTCACCAATGCTGCTGTTTATTTTGTTTTTAACCCCTTCTTAACCCTGAACGTACATTGAAAATACACGCAACCCTAACTCAATATATATACAGTATATATAAATATATATATATACATACATACATATATATATATTGTCATGTCTGTGTGATCATGTTTTTGTTTTGGTCATGTTCGTTTTGGTTTTTGGACTTTTTGTGCACTTTTGCTTTGTCACCATAGCAACCATTAGTTTTCACCTGTCACGTCACGCACCTGTTTCACGTTTTGAGTCACGCACCTGCTTTCACTAATCATGTCCATAGTATTTAAGTTCATTCTTTTCAGTTTGTCGTTCTGACGACATCTCCACATTTATGCTTCTGTACACTCTTCATCCTCTAAGATCCTGCTTCATGTCCCATGCCAAAGTAAGTTTTTGTTCCATGTTTATAGTCTTTTTGTTTTTCATAGTTTGTTCTCCGCCATTGTGCGCGCCTTTTGTTTACTTCCTTGTTTTGTAGTTATAGTGTAAAATAAAAATGTGCTTACAGTCCCGTCTCGCCCGAGCCAACTTTCCGTTGCATCCCGGAAAAGCTAACACCCAGGACCAAGTCTTGACATATATATACAGGTAAAAGCCAGTAAATTAGAATATTTTGAAAAACTTGATTTATTTCAGTAATTGCATTCAAAAGGTGTAACTTGTACATTATATTTATTCATTGCACACAGACTGATGCATTCAAATGTTTATTTCATTTAATTTTGATGATTTGAAGTGGCAACAAATGAAAATCCAAAATTCCGTGTGTCACAAAATTAGAATATTACTTAAGGCTAATACAAAAAAGGGATTTTTAGAAATGTTGGCCAACTGAAAAGTATGAAAATGAAAAATATGAGCTTGTACAATACTCAATACTTGGTTGGAGCTCCTTTTGCCTCAATTACTGCGTTAATGCGGCGTGGCATGGAGTCGATGAGTTTCTGGCACTGCTCAGGTGTTATGAGAGCCCAGGTTGCTCTGATAGTGGCCTTCAACTCTTCTGCGTTTTTGGGTCTGGCATTCTGCATCTTCCTTTTCACAATACCCCACAGATTTTCTATGGGGCTAAGGTCAGGGGAGTTGGCGGGCCAATTTAGAACAGAAATACCATGGTCCGTAAACCAGGCACGGGTAGATTTTGCGCTGTGTGCAGGCGCCAAGTCCTGTTGGAACTTGAAATCTCCATCTCCATAGAGCAGGTCAGCAGCAGGAAGCATGAAGTGCTCTAAAACTTGCTGGTAGACGGCTGCATTGACCCTGGATCTCAGGAAACAGAGTGGACCGACACCAGCAGATGACATGGCACCCCAAACCATCACCCAACCATGCAAATTTTGCATTTCCTTTGGAAATCGAGGTCCCAGAGTCTGGAGGAAGACAGGAGAGGCACAGGATCCACGTTGCCTGAAGTCTAGTGTAAAGTTTCCACCATCAGTGATGGTTTGGGGTGCCATGTCATCTGCTGGTGTCGGTCCACTCTGTTTCCTGAGATCCAGGGTCAACGCAGCCGTCTACCAGCAAGTTTTAGAGCACTTCATGCTTCCTGCTGCTGACCTGCTCTATGGAGATGGAGATTTCAAGTTCCAACAGGACTTGGCGCCTGCACACAGCGCAAAATCTACCCGTGCCTGGTTTACGGACCATGGTATTTCTGTTCTAAATTGGCCCGCCAACTCCCCTGACCTTAGCCCCATAGAAAATCTGTGGGGTATTGTGAAAAGGAAGATGCAGAATGCCAGACCCAAAAACGCAGAAGAGTTGAAGGCCACTATCAGAGCAACCTGGGCTCTCATAACACCTGAGCAGTGCCAGAAACTCATCGACTCCATGCCACGCCGCATTAACGCAGTAATTGAGGCAAAAGGAGCTCCAACCAAGTATTGAGTATTGTACATGCTCATATTTTTCATTTTCATACTTTTCAGTTGGCCAACATTTCTAAAAATCCCTTTTTTGTATTAGCCTTAAGTAATATTCTAATTTTGTGACACACGGAATTTTGGATTTTCATTTGTTGCCACTTCAAATCATCAAAATTAAATGAAATAAACATTTGAATGCATCAGTCTGTGTGCAATGAATAAATATAATGTACAAGTTACACCTTTTGAATGCAATTACTGAAATAAATCAAGTTTTTCAAAATATTCTAATTTACTGGCTTTTACCTGTATATATATGCTTACTTGGCCAAGTTGAGGTGTGATTACCTTCTGTGATTCAGGAGTTCTTCTGCAGCTGGTAGCAGGACTGTGTCTCGGGTGGTCCAGGCAGGATGTGTTCCCCAGACGAGTGTCAGCTGTGTGGAAGAGAAAGGAAGTAGAAAAGATGGCAGACTTTGAGAGTGAGTGTGAGTGTTTAATTACCAGCCCCGCCGACGAAGGCACTGCGGACATCTTGGCAGAGCTTGTAGATGTCCTGGTCAGTGGGGGTGCAGTCCAACACCCTCTCCCTGTACGATGCTCCTTGGCCTCGGACGCCGCCCTGCTGCCAAAAAACCGGCGTGGCTCTCCAGCCGCTGTCGGGCGTGGGGCGGCGCCACGTGGGGAGCAAGCGAGCGTTGGTCACGCCGCCGTCGCCTGTGACGGGATGCTCCTGGTGAAAGATGTCCCCGGGGGACCGGTGGCCCGCACGAGTCTGGTCCCCGCTGTGAAGTCCCCTAATGGGGCCCCCGTGCTTGGACAAGGCCTGCACGCTCCCCCTCGTCCTCGCCCCGGTCTTGGCGATGGGCGGGGACACGAGAGCTGTCCTCTCAGGGACGTTGGCGCCGTCCTGCAGTGCCAGGCTGACCTGGACCCCGACGTCCGTCCAGGCCTGCAGGTGACCTCTAGGCAGATGTCCGGGGTTTTCCTCGTCCAGCCAGCGGAGCTTCTTGGCGCCATTCTTGTACTCGCTGCCCTTGGACCTGGCCCTGGTCACCTCGATGCTGTCACACACCAGAAAGTCTCCGGCTTTGAGCGAGCTGACGTAGGAGCGCGGGGAATCGCTCAAGGTTTCCCTGGACCCTGACAGACTTTTCAGGATCCCTTTGGTGAGTCCGACCCTGCAGGCCGGGGGAGACGTCACCTTGGACCACTTTGGACTTCCTGCGGGTGCCGTGTTGATGTGCTTCCACACGCCAGTGTCCGAGGAGAACTTGTTGAGGTTGTTGATGGAGGTCTCCTTATGGCCCGGCAAGTTGTAGTTGACGTCTCCGGGACACCCGCCCGCCCGCGGCTGCACGGCCGCCGAGGCCGGGTCCGGGACCGACGGGTTGTTTGGACACTTGAGGTCTTGGGGCGGAGTTTCTGTGTAATGGAGGACGGCGCTGACGGCGGGCTCCTCGTTCTCCAGACTGTCCCGACTGGACAGGCTGTCTGAGCCACAGGAGACATTGTCGTCCTGAAACAGAACCGGAACCACCTTGGACTTGTTTCCTTTCTGCCGCCATCTATATATATATATATATATATATATATATATATATATATATATATATATATATATATATATATATATATATATATACATATATATATATATACATATATATATATATATATATAAATCTCCTGACGATTGAGGGTACCCCCCCTCATGAAACAGGCCTGTAGAGATGAAATAGTCTTGTGATTTTTTTTCCCACACATACATATATATATATATATATATATATATATATATATATATATATATATATATATATATATATATATATATATATATATATATATATATATATATATATATACATACAGTATGTATATATATACACACATATATATATATATATATATATATATATATATATATATATATATATATATATATATATATATATATATATATATATATATATATGTATGTGTGGGGGAAAAAAATCACAAGACTATTTCATCTCTACAGGCCTGTTTCATGAGGGGGGGTACCCTCAATCGTCAGGAGATTTTAATGGGAGCATTCGCATACCATGGTTTATATAGGGCACAGAGTGGGTGGGTACAGGCTGGCCTAGGGGTGTGGTGATTGGCTCATGTGTTGCCTAGGAGGTGTTTCCGTCTATGGCGGCATGTTGTTACAATTTCGCTGCGCTTGTTGAGGGATGACAGGTCTGGACGGTAAATAATAAACAGTTTCTCTTTCAAGCATAGGTTGCATCTTTTATTACCACTATTGTAAGGTGTGCTGGATGCAAGAATTTGCCATGTTATTGAATATTCAACATTATTGTCTTTGAGGTCTCAAATGTGTTTGCTGAGTTCTGTGGTATTTCGCAGGTTTTTGTTCCTGAAAGAAGCCTTGTGATTGTTCCATCTGGTTTTGAATTCTCCCTCGGTTAATCCTACATATGTGTCGGATGTGTTAATGTCCTTGCGTATTACCTTAGTTTGGTAGACAACTGATGCTTGTAAGCACCCCCCGTTGAGGGGGCAATCAGGTTTCTTTCGACAATTACATCCTTTGTTGGTTTTGGAGTCGCTCTGTCTGAGGGCCGACGGCTCATTTGCAATTGTTTTGTTGTGGTTTGAGATGATTTGTCGTATATTGTTCATGCAGCTGTAGCTCAATTTAATGTTGTTCTTGTTGAATACTTTTCTTAGGATGTTGCTCAATTTATATATATATATATATATATATATATATATATATATATATATATATATATGAATATAGATTGCCAAAAGTATTTGGCCACCCATCCAAATGATGAGAGTCAGGTGTCCTAATCACTAATCACAAGTGTATCAAATCCAGCACTTAGGCATGGAGACTGTTTCTACAAACATTAATGAAAGAATGGGCCGCTCTCAGTGATTTCCAGCGTGGAACTGTCATAGGATGCCACCTGTGCAGCAGTCGTGAAATTTCCTCGCTCCTAAATATTCCAAAGTCAACTTTATTATAATAAAAGTGAAGAGTTTGGGAACAACAGCAACTCAGCCACCAAGTGGGAGGCCAGGTAAACTGACAGAGAGGTCAGCATAGTGCAAAGACTTTTTGCACAGTCAGTTGCTACACAGCTCCAAACTTCATGTCACCTTCCAATTAGCCCACGTACAGTACGCAGAGAGCTTCGTGGAATGGGTTTCCATGGCCGAGCAGCTGCATCTAAGCCATACATCACCAAGTCCAATGCAAAGCGTGAGATGCAGTGGTGTAAAGGACGTCGCCACTGGACTCTAGAGCAGTGGAGACGCCTTCTCTGGACTGATGAATCACACTTTTCCATCTGGCAATCTGATGGACCAGTCTGGGTTTGGAGGTTGCCAGGAGAACGCTACATTTCGGACTGCATTGTGCCGAGTGTGAAATTTGGTGGAGGAGGAATTATGGTGTGGGGTATGGTTTGGGGTTGTTTTTCAGGAGTTGGGCTTGGCCCCTTAGTTCCAGTGAAAGGAACTTTGAATGCTCCAGGATACCAAAACATTTTGGACAATTCCATGGGATGGCACTTCAAGTTCATATGTGAGTAAAGGCAGGTGGCCAAATACTTTTGGCAATATATATATATATGTATATATATATGTATGTGTGGGAAAAAAATCACAAGACTATTTCATCTCTACAGGCCTGTTTCATGAGGGGGGTTCCCTCAATCATCAGGAGATTTTAATGGGAGCATTAAAATCTCCTGATGATTGAGGGAACCCCCCTCATGAAACAGGCCTGTAGAGATGAAATAGTCTTGTGATTTTTTCCCACACATACATATATTGCGCTCTACTACGGTATCGAGCACTATTTTTTGGATAACATTATTAAGACATATATGTGTATATATATATATATATATATATATATATATATATATATATAATTTCTTTCAAATAAATTTTTTTTTTTTTTTTTAAATATCCATCTATCCATCCATTTTCTACCGCTTGTCCCTTTTGGGGTCGCGGGGGGTTGCTGGAGCCTATCTCAGCTACAATCGGGCGGAAGGCGGGGTACACCCTGGACAAGTCGCCACCTCATCGCAGTTTTTAAAGACATATATATATATATATATATATTTTTGTTTTGTTTTGTTTGTTTTGTTGTTGTTGTTGTTGTTGTTGTTTGTTCATATATATATATATATATATATACATATATAAATGTATATATTAATTTAGAAAAAAAAAATATATATATGTGTATTAAAATATATATATATATATATATATATATATATATATATATATATATATTTATATATATATAATTTTTTTTAAATAAAAAAAACAATTTTTTTAAAGATATATATATATATATTATTATTTTTTGTTTTGTTTTGTTTTTGTTTTTTTGTTGTTGTTTGTTCATATATATATAAATATATATATATATATATATATATATACATATATATATATATATTTTAATACATATATATATATATATATTTTTTTTAATTAATATATACATTTATATATATATATATATATATATATATATATACATATATATATATATATACATATATATATATATATATATATACATATATATATAAATGTATATATTAATTTAAAAAATATATATATATATGTATTAAAATATATATATATATATATATATTTATATATATATATATATATATATATTAATAAAAAATATATATATATATTAATTTAAAAAAAAAATATATATATTTAAAAACAAATATATATATATATATATATATATATATATATATATATATATATATATATATATATATATATATATATATATATATACAGTATATATATATCAATTTTAGATTCATACTACGTCAACTTTTTTTAAAAATGAGTTAATTTTGCGCCATTTTTTTACCCGATTCCAACCATTCAGCCATCCACACACATAACTATTCATAGATGTTGAAGGCAAAACATATTTTCCCTTTCCCAAATTTCCCATTTTTCTCAGAATTTCCAGGAATTTCCCCTCAATGAAACACACCTCTCCATAGCCCACATTTCTCATCCGATTCACCATTCAACTTGGACAATAAAACTACTATTTTTCAAGTTAAAAAAAAAAAAATTCCAGGAATTCCCAGAATTCCGGGTTTTCCAAAGCCCTATTTTCACTTCTTCATTAAAAGTTTTCAGCCATCCACACACACTACTATTCCTAGATGTCGAAGGCAAAACATATTTTCCCTTTCCCAAATGTCCTGTTTTTTCCAGAATTTCCAGGAATTTCCCCCCCAATGAAACAAACCTCTCCATATCCCACATTTCTCATCCGATTCCAACCATTCCAACATCCACACACTCCACTCACCCTGGACAATCAAACTACCATTTTACAACTTCAAACATTTTTTTCCAGGAATTCCCAGAACTCCTGGTTTTTCAAAAGCCCTATTTCTACCTCTTCCTGGAAAGTTTTCACGGTCCACATTTTTCAACCGTCTTTGACCATTCCACCTTCAAAACATTCCTCTTAGTTGGGAGAACAAAAGTTACCTTTTTTTGTCAACATTTTTCAACCGATTTGAAAAATTCCAACGCCAACCTATTCATATCATTTAGGACAATTGTGCTAGTATCAATATTTTCAAAAATTCCTGGTTTTCCCCAAATTTCCAGGAAATTCCCATTCAGATGAATGGATGTATTTATAGTTCTACAATGCCTGACATGTTTTAAAATTGTCCCCCTTTTTTTTTTACCTGATTCCAACTGTTCAGCCATCCACACACACTACTATTCATAGATGTCGAAGGCAAAACATCTTTTTCCCTTTCCCAAATGTCCTGTTTTCCCCAGAATTTCCAGGAATTTCCCCCCAATGAAACAAACCTCTCCATATCCCACATTTATCATCCGATTCCAACCGTTCCAACATCCACACAATCCATTCACCTTGGACAATCAAACTACTATTTTCCAAGTTAAAAAAAAAAGCTTCCAGGAATTTCCCGAATTCCGGGTTTTCCAAAGCCCTATTTTCACTTCTTCCTGAAAAGTTTTCAGCCATCCACACACACTTCTATTCCTAGATGTCGAAGGCAAAACATCTTTTCCCTTTCCCAAATGTCCCGTTTTTTCCAGAATTTCCAGGAATTTCCCCCCAATGAAACAAACCTCTCCATATCCCACATTTCTCATCTGATTCCAACCGTTCCAACATCCACACACTCCACTCACCTTGGACAATCAAACTACCATTTTACAACTTCAATTCAGGACAATTGTGCTCGTATCAATATTTTCAAAAATCCTGGTTTTCCCCATAATTCCAGGAAATTCCCGTTCAAATGAATGGATGTATTTATAGTTCTACAACGCCTGACATGTTTTAAAATGTTACCCCATTTTTTTACCCGAATCCAACCGTTCAGCCATCCACACACATTACTATTCATAGATGTTGAAGGCAAAACATCTTTTCCCTTTCCCAAATTTCCCATTTTTCTCAGAATTTCCAGGAATTTCCCCTCAATGAAACACACTTCTCCATAGCCCACATTTCTCATCCGATTCACCATTCAACTTGGACAATAAAACTACTATTTTTCAAGTTGAACAAAAAAAATTTCCAGGAATTCCCAGAATTCCGGGTTTTCCAAAGCCCTATTTTCACTTCTTCATTAAAAGTTTTCAGCCATCCACACACACTACTATTCGTAGATGTCGAAGGCAAAACATATTTTCCCTTTCCCAAATGTCCCGTTTTTTCCAGAATATCCGGGAATTTCCCCCCAATGAAACAAACCTCTCCATATCCCACATTTATCATCCGATTCCAACCGTTCCAACATCCACACAATCCATTCAACTTGGACAATCAAACTACTATTTTCCAAGTTAAAAAAAAAAGCTTCCAGGAATTTCCCGAATTCCGGGTTTTCCAAAGCCCTATTTTCACTTCTTCCTGAAAAGTTTTCAGCCATCCACACACACTTCTATTCATAGATGTCGAAGGCAAAACATCTTTTCCCTTTCCCAAATGTCCCGTTTTTTCCAGAATTTCCAGGAATTTCCCCCCAATGAAACAAACCTCTCCATATCCCACATTTCTCATCCGATTCCATCCGTTCCAACATCCACACACTCCACTCACCTTGGACAATCAGACTACCATTTTACAACTTCAATTCAGGACAATTGTGCTAGTATCAATATTTTCAAAAATCCTGGTTTTCCCCAAATTTCCAGGAAATTCCCGTTCAAATGAATGGATGTATTTATAGTTCTACAACGCCTGACATGTTTTAAAATGTTGCCCCATTTTTTGTACCCGATTCCAACCGTTCAGCCATCCACACACACTACTATTCATAGATGTCGAAGGCAAAACATCTTTTCTCTTTCCAAAATTTCCCGTTTTTCTCCAAATTTCCCCCCAATGAAACAAACCTCTCCATATCCCACATTTCTCACCCGATTTGAAGCGTTCCACCATCCACACACTCCACTCCCCTTGGACAATCAAGTACTTCACTTCTAGGCGGTTCGCACACATAGGAATCACACATTTGAGTGAATGATTAGTTCACTAGTTAACTATATTTTCAATTCTATCATCCCAAGTGTATATATTTTATCTGCTGATGTAGTTCCGTTGTAGACGGACGCTGGCAGCCTACCTGCCCGCTGTGCTCTGGGTGCTTCGCCTGCGTCCTGGGAGGCTCCTCCCACCTTGTCACGCAGCAGCTCTGCTCGGGGGCCACAGCTGGGCTCTGGTGGGGTGGCGATGGCGACACGGCGGGGGGCCTGGAAGTACTTCTACACATTAATATAAATATTATATGACCATATTATTACTTCTATACATTAATATAAATATTATATGATCATATTGTTACTTCTATACATTATTATAAACATTATGTGATGATATTATTACTTCTATATATTATTATAAATAGTATATTATCATATTATTACTTCTATACATGATTATGAATATATGATATTATTACTTCTACACATTAATATAAATATTATATGATCATATTATTACTTCTATACATTATAATAAATATTATATGATCATATTATTACTTATTTACATTAATATAAATATCACATGACCATATTATTACTTATACACATTTTTATAAATATTATATGATCATATTATTACTTATACACATTATTATAAATATTATATGACCATATTATTACTTATATACATTATTATAAATATTATATGACCACATTATTACTTCTATACATTATTATAAGTATTATATGACCATAATATTATTTCTATACATTATTATAAAATTATAATATCATATTACTTCTATACATTATTATAGATATCATATGATAATATTATTACTTCTAAACATTATTATAAATAATATATAATCATATTATTACTTATATACATGATTATAAATATTATATGATCATATTATTACTTATTTACATTAATATAAATATTATATGATCATATTATTACTTCTATACATTATAATAAATATTATATGATCATATTATTACTTCTTTACATTAATATAAATATCACATGACCATATTATTACTTATACACATTTTTATAAATATTATATGATCATATTATTACTTATACACATTATTATAAATATTATATGACCATATTATTACTTATATACATTATTATAAATATTATATGACCACATTATTACTTCTATACATTATTATAAATATTATATGACCACATTATTACTTCTATACATTATTATAAGTATTATATGACCATATTATTACTTCTATACATTATTATAAAATTATAAGATCATATTACTTCTATACATTATTATAGATATCATATGATAAAATTATTACTTCTAAACATTATTATAAATAATATATGATCATATTATTACTTATATACATGATTATAAATATTATATGATCATATTATTACTTCTTTACATTATTATAAATATTATATGATCATATTATTACTTCTATACATTATTATAAATATTATATGATCATATTATTACTTCTATACATTATTATAAATACTATATGATCATATTACAATAGAATAGAATAGAATGGACTTTATTGTCATTATATTTGCATATAACGGGATTAAGGACTCCAATTTAATGTGCGGTAGTGGGAACAAATATGGGGTAAAAATAAATTACACAAGAGGTAATAAAGAAAAAAACTAAATTGAAATAAACAGACTAATATCCAATAAAAATAATAAGCAATCCTGTACAATATACAAAACACTGTAGAAATAAAAAATACTGTACAATATACAGAACAAGACAAGAGTACCGGAGTAATAAATAACAATCAGTGTCGGACGTATTGCACTCGAAGGGTAATATTGCACAGTAGGGTATTAGGGTAGGATATTGTATAGGGATGAATTATTATTATAAGTTACAGTTCAAGATGGTGACAGCTCTGGGAAAGAAGCTGTCTCTGAGCCTGTTTGTTCTGGCTCTGATGCTACTTCTATACATGATTATAAATATTATATGACCATATTATTGCTTCTATACATGATTATAAATATTATAGGACCATATTATTACTTCTATACATGATTATAAATATTATATGACCATATTATTACTTCTATACATGATTATAAATATTACATGACCATATTATTGCTTCTATACATGATTATAAATATTATAGGACCATATTATTACTTCTATACATGATTATAAATATTATATGACCATATTATTACTTCTATACATGATTATAAATATTATAGGACCATATTATTACTTCTATACATGATTATAAATATTACATGACCATATTATTACTTCTATACATGATTGTAAATATTACATGACCATATTATTACTTCTATACATGATTATAAATATTATAGGACCATATTATTACTTCTATACATGATTATAAATATTATATGATCATATTATTACTTCTATACATGATTATAAATATTATATGATCATATTATTACTTCTATACATGATTATAAATATTACATGACCATATTATTACTTCTATACATGATTATAAATATTATAGGACCATATTATTACTTCTATACATGATTATAAATATTATATGACCATATTATTACTTCCATACATGATTATGAATATTATATGATCATATTATTACTTATATACATGATTATAAATAGTATATGATCATATTATTACTTATATACATTATTATAAATATTATATGATCATATTATTACTTCTATACATGATTATAAATATTATATGACCATATTATTACTTCTATACATTAATATGAATATTATATGATCATATTATTACTTCTATACATTAATATAAATATTATATGACCATATTGTTACTTCCATACATTATTATAAACATTATATGATGATATTATTACTTCTATATATTATTATAAATAGTATATTATCATATTATTACTTCTGTACATGATTATGAATATATGATATTACTTCTACACATTAATATAAATATTATATGATCATATTATTACTTCTATACATTATAATACATATTATATGATCATATTATTACTTCTATACATTAATATAAATATCATATGACCATATTATTACTTATACACATTTTTATAAATATTATATGATCATATTAATACTTATACACATTATTATAAATATTATATGACCACATTATTACTTCTATACATTATTATAAATATTATATGACCATATTATTACTTCTATACATTATTATAAAATGATATGATCATATTACTTCTTTATACATTATTATAGATATCATATGATCATATTATTACTTCTATACATTATTATAAATAATATATGATCATAGTATTACCTATATACATAATTATAAATATCATATGATCATATTATTACTTATTTACATTATTATAAATATTATATGATCATATTATTACTTATATACATTATTATGAATATTAAATGACCATATTATTACTTCTATACATGATTATAAATATTATATGATCACATTATTACTTCTATACATGATTATGAATATTATATGATCATATTATTACTTCTATACATGCTTATAGATATTAAAAGATCCTAAATGAAAGAAAGAAGTGTTACCTGCTGATGTCACAGGTCAGCTGGCCTCCTCCTATCTGATTGAGAGCATCTTCCAACTGAGAATATTTATTTCCTACACCTGCCAGACACCTGAGATCAGCAAGAAGAAGAAGAAGGAACCTGCAGAGATGTTATGAGAGTCTCACAGGTAGTCTGCATGCGCTGAGAAGGCGGCACGTAGTTCCTCTGGAAGTGTTCTGTCACCGCCTGGATCTTCTCCCGGCGCTGCTGCAGGACGTCTTCACGCCGTCTCTGCTCCTGCAGGACCCACTGCCTCTGCTTCTCCCTCAGGTCCCTCACAGTAGCCAGAGTGGACATTGTCATGTCATCACATTATTTACCTGACACTTCAACACCTGCCAACTTACCTGCGGCGCCTGTTGGTCTCCTGCACGCACCTGCGAGCCCGCTCCCGGTTGACCTTCTGCTCCTCCAGCAGGGCCTCTCTCTCCTCCTGCAGGTCCGCCATCACGTGACCCCCCTCCTACTCAGGTGTCGTCGTCGGTCGTCATCATCACAACCATATACCGCCCACCGGGCACGGCCCCCTGTCACGTGATCGGGTGAAGCATCAAGCTTTGTAACAATGCTGCCCACGTCATTTGCCGTCTTTAAAAAAAGCAACACAAGCTCTTGCGGCGGCACAACTTGCATCCTCGCCGGCCGGCGCCAAGACGTCTATGACGTCACAACGCGGAAGTATATAGACCGCGAGATAGCGAGTAAATGTTGTTCAATTGTGTTCTCTACCACACACACACGGGCTATTGTGTTCTCTACCACACTCAAAGGCTACAGAATGTATTATTTACACCAAACCGGGCCGTCATTTTATAGTTTAACTTCGTTCACAACAGTACGTCACCATTTCCGGTTTATCGCTGATTTAATGTCCCCGTTGCAACGCAAACAACAGTTCTTAGAGAACAATATTGTTACAAATATGAACAAACGTCATTAAAACACCAAAAAAAACGTCTTCAATGACACCTTGAAAAGCGCTCACCTGTGTGTTTTTGTGTACTGTGGTGACGTCACAAAGAGTCAGGACGCACTTCCTTGACGACGGTTGCTGCGGTGGTACCACACGTGACCAGCAGAGGGCCGCACCCTTTTTAATTCGCGCATGCGTGCTGCCTTCAATGAGGGAGCGAGGAAGTCACAAACCCGGAAGCTCTTTTTTTTTCTTCCGTCGCTTATTTTCTTTCACTTGTAATCAACAAAATGTCCTTCATGTAGATTTCATTGTCTTTTACTTAATACATTGTTTTGTTTTTTTGTCAGACTTACGCAAAAACCTGTTTTAAGTAGTATTCTAAGTAATAGTACGCCCACGGAACGCTTCTTTCCTGAGAGTGAAGGGTAAACAACATCGCATGTTATTATGTGTAACAGATATAAGAAATACTTTGATTATTTGAGTGAAATTCCTGCTAAAATATGTATTATGTTTTGTTATGCAATGAGAGGTCCAATTGCGCCATCTGCTGGTACCTAAAAGTCTGTAAATATGACAGCAAACCGGAAGCTGTTAGCTGACTTCCTGTCCTCTGCTAATGGTAAGCCACGGTCTGATATTGCTCTGCAAAGTATTATAAATGACACTAAAGCTAACGTGAATTTATTGTAAGATACACAGTTATTTAACAGCAGTTGAAATGCTATGTTGTGGAATTTTCGTTTTGAATTGGTTGTTGCCAGAGGTGGGTAGTAACGCGCTACATTTACTCCGTTACATCTACTTGAGTAACTTTTGGGATAAATTGTACTTCTAAGAGTAGTTTTAATGCAACATACTTTTACTTTTACTTAAGTATATTTATAGAGAAGGAACGCTACTTTTACTCCGCTACTTTTATCTACATTCAGCTCGCTACTCGCTACTAATTTTTATCGATCTGTTAATGCACGCTTTGTTTGTTTTGGTCTGTCAGACAGACCTTCAAAGTGCCTGCCTTACTGGTGACGTTTCACTTCGTTCCACCAATCAGATGCAGTCACTGGTGACGTTGGACCAATCAAACAGAGCCAGGTGGTCACATGACCTGACTTAAACAAGTGGAAAAACGTATTGGGGTGTTACCATTTAGTAGTCAATTGTACGGAATGTGTACTTCACTGTGCAATCGACTAATAAAAGTTCCAATCAATCAATCAAAAGTGTGAAGGAAAAAAGATACTTTATTTCAACCGTACATGCCGTCAAAAGCCTAAAGACTGATCGCACATGAGGACGTTCCTGTCTTCACAATAAAAGTGCCGCTCCATCGCGCCTGCGCTTTCAAAATAAGAGTCTCCGAAAGCCAGCGCAAACAAGCTAGCAAGCTACGGAGTTTGACGCCAATATATTTCTTGTAAAGTGTATAAAAACGAATATGGAAGCTGGACAAATAAGATGCCAAAAACCCACCACTTTCATGTGGTATTAGACAGAAAGGAGGAACTTTTCTTCTCCTCCATTTGAAAACGTGGACGTTATCATCACTACTGTCTGATTACAATCAATGCAAGTCATCAGAATCAGGTAATACATCAATTTATATTCTTGTCTTCATGAAAGAAAGGAATCTATATGTTAAACATGCTTGTATATTCATTAAAACACCTTTAACATGTAAACAAAAACAGCAAAATAAATACATATAAATGATATACTGTATATATCAATGTATATGTATGTATGTATATATATATATATATATATATATATATATATATATATGATATGAGTGTGTATGTTACTCATCAGTTACTCAGTACTTGAGTAGTTTTTTCACAACATACTTTTTACTTTTACTCAAGTAAATATTTGGGTGACTACTCCTTACTTTTACTTGAGTAATAAATCTTTAAAGTAACAATACTCTTACTTGAGTACAATTTCTGGCTACTCTACCCACCTCTGGTTGTTGCTCACGTCAGATGTATTACTATTTTGCACTGAAGTCGATATTATTTTCCCCCTGTAGACATCAAAACCAGCGGAGGTGCTAACCACATATTGTGTGTCTGATCACTCATTGCAGGTAATAATTGTTGCACTATGTGCGTTTTATGTGTCAAGACGTTGTATTTAAATTTGTTTTGTCCGCCATTTTAACATGGGAACAACGTGGTCTGTCATATTCGCTAGTCACCACTAGAGGGTGCTAAAAGTCCATTTAATTATTTGTGTCATGTCTTGTGTAGATCATTTGGTAAAATGACTGTTTTGTTGTTGTAATTTTCGAACACACCACCAGGGTGTGCACATCAGGGAATCAGTTATTACCACTCTCTCATGCAGTGCGTATGTAAAATTGCTGTCCTCCTGAAGTCTTTATTAAAGCCAAGTTATTCATGCAGCTCGACATGGTTCTTCCTACTGGTAACCACAAACAACAACATGGTGTCAGAGTAGTGGACAAACTTCTCGCCTGTGAGTACTTTTTGTACTAAAATTTGCCACCGGAGATTTTTTTTCCTGCCGTGCGGTGGACACGTTGATCCATAATGGCGGACGGGTTTCGTCGTCCAGACCCAGTCGTCTTCAACGACAATGTCGCGGAGAACTGGCGCATTTTTGAGCAAGAATATGACATTTTCATTGCTGCTGCTCACTCGGACAAGCCCGCGAAGATCCGCGCATACTTCCTATTAAACCTCGCTGGTCCAGAAGCGATCGAGAGGGAGCGCTCGTTTGCGTACGTGCCAGAGGTGCGTGCCGCCTGCGCGGGCGGTGCTATTCTCGCTCCTGCGGAGTCGCGGGAAGATCCCGAGTGCCTGAAGAGGAAGTTCAGAGAAATGTGCAATCCGCGAACGATCAAAACATTGGAAAGGCACAAGTTCCATTCGAGAATTCAAAAGCATGGGGAGAGCATGGAATCATTCATCAGTGATTTGAAGATTAAAGCCAAAACATGTCAATTTGGAGATCTAACTGATGAACTCATATGTGACAAAATTGTGTGTGGCATCACAAACGACTCTCTGAGAAAGACATTACTGAGGGACAGTGAATTGACTCTTGCCAAGGCAATCTCAATCTGCCGTATTCACGAAATGAAAGTGGATACAGGTGCTAAATGCAATGTAATGTCATTAAATACTTTCAATAGAGTAAACAGCAGCGTGAAACTCGCCAAACAAAACAAAAGCACAAATTGGGTTGCTTACGGAGGAGCCAAAATCGAGACACAAGGTGAAGCTACACTGACATGCTTTTTAAAGGCACAGCGCCACTTACTGACATTTTTCATAGTGGATAAAAATGTGACATCGCTGTTGGGCTTCCGTGCATGCCTGCGTATGGGGCTAGTCCAGTTGAGTCCCAATGTGCACCATGTCACCACAGAGAACACTGGAGAGTTCAGCGCACGGATCCTCACACAATACCAAGATATCTTCAGTGAAGAGCTCGGAGAACTACCAGTTGTTTACACAATGACAGTGGACCCCAATGTGCCGCCTGTTGTAAGGCCGGCCCACCGCATCCCCGTGGCGATGCAAGATTGTGTGAAAGCTGAACTTGAACGCATGGAACGCATAGGCGTTATTACTTCAGTCAGCGAACCAACAGATTGGGTGTCATCCATGGTCGCTGCGCACAAGAAAGGCAAATCAGAAATCAGATTATGCATCAACCCCAAAGATTTAAATGAAGCACTAAAACGGCCCCACCACCCCATGAGAAGTGTGGAGGAGGTAGCAGCACAAATGTCAGGTGCAACAGTGTTTTCGGTGCTAGACGCAAAAAATTCATTCTGGCAGATCCGCCTGGACAAGAAGTCCTCAATGAAGACAACATTCAGTACTCCTTTTGGACGTTACAGATTCTTTCGCATGCCTTTCGGTATTAACTCTGCAAGCGAGGTATTCCAGCGCACAATGGATCAACTCTTTGCTGGGTATCCATGCTCAGTCATTGTCGATGACATCATCATCGGAGGTCGTGATGTGGCGGAGCACGACGCCAACCTAAAAAAAGTGCTTGAACGTGTGAAGGAAATAAACCTCAAACTCAACCCGCAGAAATGCAAGTTTCGACTTGACCAAGTTTCACTTATCTGCTTTTGTTTTTTATGAAAGACTTTTAACTAAAAAGGGAAGGATGTAGATCATTTGGTAAAATGACTGTTTTGTTGTTGTAATTTTCGAACACACCACCAGGGTGTGCACATCAGGGAATCAGTTATTACCACTCTCTCATGCAGTGCGTATGTAAAATTGCTGTCCTCCTGAAGTCTTTATTAAAGCCAAGTTATTCATGCAGCTCGACATGGTTCTTCCTACTGGTAACCACAAACAACAACATCTTGTATTTTGTATTTTTCTATTTCATAAATATATATATTAAAAAAAGGATGATGTTCGTTAAAAAACAAGTTAAAATATGTTTTATTGAATTAATTGTAATACCAGTCAAGATAAAAGCAAGTTAAAATCAATCAATCAATCAATGTTTATTTATATAGCCCTAAATCACAAGTGTCTCAAAGGGCTGCACAAGCCACAACGACATCCTCGGTACAAAGCCCACATAAGGGCAAGGAAAAACTCACCCCAGTGGGACGTCGATGTGAATGACTATGAGAAACCTTGGAGAGGACCGCATATGTGGGTAACCCCCCCCCTCTAGGGGAGACCGAAAGCAATGGATGTCGAGTGGGTCTGACATAATATTGTGAGAGTCCAGTCCATAGTGGATCCAACATAATAGTAAGAGTAAGAGTCCAGTCCATAGTGGATCCAACATAATAGTAAGAGTCCAGTCCATAGTGGGGCCAGCAGGACACCGTCTCGAGCGGAGACGGGTCAGCAGTGCAGAGATGTTCCCAGCCGATGCACAGGCGAGCGGTCCACCCCGGGTCCCGACTCTGGACAGCCAGCACTTCATCCATGGCCACCGGACCTGGGCCCCCCCCCCCTCAAGGAAAGGGGGAGCAGAGGAGAAAAGAAAATAAACGGCAGATCAACTGGTCTAACAGGGGGGCTATTTAAAGGCTAGAGTATACAAATGAGTTTTAAGATGGGACTTAAATGCTTCTACTGAGGTAGCATCTCTAATTGTTACCGGGAGGGCATTCCATAGTACTGGAGCCCCAATAGAAAACGCTCTATAGCCCGCAGACTTTTTTTGGGCTCTGGGAATCACTAATACGCAGATTTCTCGCCGGGACATATGGTACAATGCAATCGCCAAGATAGGACGGAGCTAGACCGTGTAGTATTTTATACGTAAGTAGTAAAACCTTAAAGTCACTTCTTAAGTGCACAGGAAGCCAGTGCAGGTGAGCCAGTATAGGTATATATATATGTATATATGTATATACAGTATAGGCGTAATATGATCAAACTTTCTTGTTCTTGTCAAAAGTCTAGCAGCAGCATTTTGTACCAATTGTAATCTTTTAATGCTAGACATAGGGAGACCCGAAAATAATAGGTTACAGTAGTCGAGACGAGACGTAACGAACGCATGAATAATGATCTCAGCGTCGCTAGTGGATAAAATAGAACGAATTTTAGCGATATTACGGAGATGAAAGAAGGCCGTTTTAGTAACACTCTTAATGTGTGACTCAAAGGAGAGAGTTGGGTGGAAGATAATACCCAGATTCTTTACTGATTCGCCTTGTGTAATTGTTTGGTTGTCAAATGTTAAGGTGGTATTATTAAATAAATGTCGGTGTTTAGCAGGACCGATAATCAGCATTTCCGTTTTCTTGGCGTTGAGTTGCAAGAAGTTAGCGGACATCCATTGTTTAATTTCATTAAGACACGCCTCCAGCTGACTACAATCCGGCGTGTTGGTCAGCTTTAGGGGCATGTAGAGTTGGCTGTCATCAGCATAGCAATGAAAGCTAACACCGTATTTGCGTATGATGTCGCCTAGCGGCAGCATGTAAATACTAAAGAGTGCAGGGCCAAGAACCGAACCCTGAGGAACTCCGCACGTTACCTTAACATAGTCTGAGGTCACATTATTATGGGAGACGCATTGCATCCTGTCAGTAAGATAAGAGTTAAACCACGACAAAGCTAAGTCTGACATACCAATACGTGTTTTGATACGCTCTAATAAAATATTATGATCGACGGTATCGAAAGCAGCGCTAAGATGAAGAAGCAGCAACATAGATGACGCATCAGAATCCATCGTTAGCAGTAGATCATTAGTCATTTTTGCGAGGGCTGTCTCCGTAGAGTGATTTGCCCTGAAACCGGATTGAAAAGGTTCACAGAGATTGTTAGACACTAAGTGTTCATTTAGCTGCTGTGCCACAATTTTTTCGAGGATTTTCGAAATAAAGGGAAACCACTATACGATCACACACGTAAAAAAGTACACTGTTAAAAACCATTGTATTAAGTCACATCTGTAATTGCATTTCATGCAATTGTACAAATATGAAAATGTTATGTACTTGAGCAGACTTCCTGCACTCTAATGCTAATGACATCAAAACCAGCAGAGGTGCTAACCACATATTGCGTGTACGTGCGTTCTGATCACTCATTGCAGCCACCAGTAAAGAAGCACATCATCCAATCCAGCCTGTGTGTGGCTTCTTGGCGGGACGGCTACACAGCAGTTACATATGTAACACTGACAAGTATCTTCTTTATTTCCTGAGATGCACTTTATTCCTATAAAGTTTAAAAGTGGGGTGAAAGAAGACAAGTTGAGGGGCGGCATGGCGTAGTGGGTAGAGCGGCCGCGCCAGAAACCTGAGGGTTGCAGGTTCGCTCCCCGCCTTTTGACATCCAAATCACTGCCGTTGTGTCCTTGGGCAGGACACTTCACCCTTGCCCCCGGTGCCGCTCACACTGGTGAATGAATGATGAATGAATGATGAGTGGTGGTCGGAGGCAGGGCCGGCCCGTGGCATAGGCCGTATAGGCAAATGCTAAGGGTGCCGTCCATCAGGGGGCGCCACGCCAGTGCCACAAATGTTGGAGAAAAAAAAAAAGAAAAAAAAGTTGGTACTATTATTTCTAAATACAAAAAATAATCCCACGTTAATTAAAATGCAAAGTAAAGCCTATTTAATAGAAATATTATTTGTTACAACATTACGCCCCCCCCCTGCACGGTGCGCCCCCTCCCTTCCCGTAACATGACTCTTTTTGGACGTCACCACATCAAAAAATCAACACAAGATGTCAAAACGGCCAAAACTGTCAGGTGCCCAGGGAAGAAAAAAGAGAAAAGAAGAGGAGGAGAAACGAGAAAAGACAGAGGTAGCAGGTAGGTAACGTTAGCCTACATGAAATTATTTGTCTGTTACAGAATGTGATAGTAACCTGGCTTGTTAGCATTAAGCTAATGTTACATGATTCGGCAATTGCTAATCAATAAATAGCTAGTTCTGTTTTAACGTCGGGTTAATATTGTGGAGGGGGCTAAATTGTTATGGAAAATAATAATGTAACGTTAGGTAATTACAGTACTCCCACCTTACATTCCTCAGGGACATTTGTATTAGATCTTTTAAGCAGGTGTTTTTTGTTTACATTGTTATTGCCTTCTGGTTAGCTAATGTTTGCCCTGCAGGTAATAGTCACTTTTCCACCCCTTTATATATTAGGTATAGTTGTAAGTAAAAAAAAGGTCAAAGACAAAGCTATTCGGTTTCTTGTGAGTATATACCAGGGGTCAGCAACCCGCGGCTCCGGAGCCGCATGCGGCTCTTTGATCACTCTGATGCGGCTCAGCAGCTTACTTGCTGAACCCCCCAATTTTCCCGTGAGACTTCCGGATTTCAGTGCCTCGCAGAAAACACCCGGGATTAATAATCACCGATTTTCACCCTTACGGCTATAATAAGGGCGTGCCATGATGGTACAACATTTGGCGCCCTCTACAATCTGTATTAACAGCGTGCCAGTCCAACACTTGTTATACAATATACATCTTCTGCTTGCACACGTACATGACAGCAAGGCATACTTGGTCAACAACCACACAGGTCACACTGACGGTGGCGGTATAAAAAAACAAAACTTTAACACTCTTACTAATAATGCGCCACACTGTGGGGGGGGGGGGTGTATAATGTATCCCGGAAGAGTTAGGGCTGCATGGGATTCTGGGTATTTGTCCTGTTGTGTTTATGTTGTGTTACGGTGCAGATGTTCTCCCGAAATTTGTTTGTCATTCTTGTTTGGTGTGGGTTCACAGTGTGGCACATTATTAGTAAGAGTGTTAAAGTTTTGTTTTTTTATACCGCCACCGTCAGTGTGACCTGTGTGGTTGTTGACCAAGTATGCCTTGCTGTTACCTACGTGACCAAGCGGAAGCCCCATACAACATGTGGCTGATCAGGCACGCTGGGTGTCGTGGGTGCTATATACTGTACCATCACGGCATGCATGACGCTGACAAGCGCCATTCATTTAAAACCCGCGTGCCGCACCAGCTTTCAAATTCCACCTGAAGGTGTGGGCAACGTGTCTGAGACCCCTGGTTTATACATAGCACAAAGCAAAAAAAAAAACTTTGTATGCAGTGTTATTTCATTTAAAATTTCAAAAACATTTTGCGGCTCCCATTGTTTTCTATAATTTGTGAAACTGGTCAAAATGGCTCTTTGACTGGTAAAGGTTGCCGACCCCTGGTATATACACTTCACTGCCGATGTGGGGGGGCGCCACCTAAAATCTTGCCTAGGGCGCCTGATTGGTTAGGGCCGGGCCTGGTCGGAGGGGACGTAGGCGCAAATTGGCAGCCACGCTTCCGTCAGTCTACCCCAGGGCAGCTGTGGCTACAAATGTAGCTTACCACCACTAGGTGTGAATGAATGATGGGTTTCCACTTCTCTGTGAGCGCTTTGAGTGTCTAATAATAGAAAAGCGCGATATAAAATCTAAACTATTATTATTATTAAGTTGGAGTTGCCATGTAGGAATAGGCTTCATATTTCATCATTTACCAAGCATCAACTTTTTTGTAGTCTACTTTACATTTAAAATATATCTCAAAGTGCTGAAGGGAATATTATTGATATATATATATAAATGGTGCATGTTGTGGGCAATGAGAGGTTAAAAAGTGACAGGCAGTGTGACGTCACAGAAGGAGGTGTCATGTCCACTTCAAGGTGTTGTGTGCACAGCAGGTGTTGTCTGACATCAACAACCTGCAGTGATTCTTCTTGTCTCTTCATGTGAGTATATATTCATTGCTGCATGTGTGTACTTATGTTGTTTTATGACTGCTTCACAAGAATAGTATTTACAGTATAAATATTGAAGAACATAAATATTAATTGATTGATTGATAAGTTTATTGACATGTTAAAGAATGTAATCCATGTAATGCTTTAAAAAGGCACATGGATGGCACAAAAAGCCAAAAGGCTTCTTTCCGTTGTGGTCCATTAATATTCATCACATTTGATACATTCAATAATAAAAAGATACATAACCTGTAACATGTATATAAAAAATGGATAAATGATGTACATATACACAGTATACATGTCAGGTGATTTGAAAAACAATATATACAAAAACACTTATGTACATGACTATGCACATGTTGACTCCGAGAGTGTGCAAAACAGAATGAGAAAATATATATACACTATAACCACGTATAAATATATATATACACTATAACCACATATAAATATATATATACACTATAACCACATATATATATATATATATATATATATATATATATATATATATATATATATATATATATATATATATACACACACACACACTATAACACATATAAATATATATATATATATATACACACACTATAACCACATATAAATATATATATATACACTATAACCACATATAAATATATATACACTATAACCACATATAAATATATATACACTATAACCACATATAAATATATATACACTATAACCACATATAAATATATATAAACCACATATAAATATATATATAGATTATAACCATATATAAATATTTATACACTATAACCACATATAAATATATATATATATATATATATATATATATAGACTATAACCACATATAAATACATGTACACTATAACCACATATAAATATATATACACTATAACCACATATAAATATATATATACACTATAACCACATATAAATATATATATAGATTATAACCACATATAAATATATATAAACCACATATAAATATATATATAGACTATAACCACATATAAATATATATATAGACTATAACCACATATAAATATATACAAACCACATATAAATATATATACACTACAACCACATATAAATATATATACACTATAACCACATATAAATATATATACATTATAACCACATATAAATATATATACACTATAACCACATATAAATATATATAAACCACATATAAATATATATATAGATTATAACCACATATAGATATAGATATATATATATACACTATAACCACATATAAACATATATAAACCACATATAAATATATATATACATTATAACCACATATAGATATATATATATATACACTATAACCACATATAAATATATATAAACCACATATAAATATATATATAGACTATAACCACATATAAATATATATAAACCACATATAAATATATATACACTACAACCACATATAAATATATATACACTATAACCACATATAAATATATATACACTATAACCACATATAAATATATATACATTATAACCACATATAAATATATATACACTATAACCACATATAAATATATATAAACCACATATAAATATATATATAGATTATAACCACATATAGATGTATATATATATACACTATAACCACATATAAACATATATAAACCACATATAAATATATATATAGATTATAACCACATATAGATATATATATATACACTATAACCACATATAAATATATATAAACCACATATAAATATATATATAGACTATAACCACATATAAATATATATACACTACAACCACATATAAATATATATACACTATAACCACATGTAAATATATATACACTATAACCACATGTAAATATATATACACTATAACCACATATAAATATATATATATATATATATACACTATAACCACATGTAAATATATATACACTATAACCACATATAAATATATATACACTATAACCACATATAAATATATATATATATATACACTATAACACATGTAAATATACTGTATACACACTATAACCACATATAAATATATATACACTATAACCACATATAAATATATATATATATACACTATAACCACATGTAAATATACTGTATACACACTATAACCACATATAAATATATATACACTATAACCACATATAAATATATATAAGCCACATATGAATATATATAAACCACATATAAATATATATATAGACTATAACACATAAATATATATATACACTATAACCACATATAAATATATATATACTATAACTACATATAAATATATATACACTATATCAATCAATCTATCAATGTTTGTTTATATAGCCCTAAATCACAAGTGTCTCAAAGGGCTGCACAAGCCACAACGACATCCTCGGTACAGAGCCCACATCAGGGCAAGGAAAAACTCACAACCCAGTGGGATGTCAAAATGAATGACTATGAGAAACCTTGGAGAGGACTGCAAATGTGGGCGTAACTTATATAAACGCATCTATAGATTGTAACTTATATAATAAGCACATATATAGATTGTAACTAATAAAAGCACATATATAGATTGTAACTTATATAAACGCATCAATAGATGGTCACTTATATAAACACAACAGGACAATGACCCCAAACACACGTCAAAAGTGGTAAAGGAATGGCTAAATCAGGCTAGAATGAAGGTTTTAGAATGGCCTTCCCAAAGTCCTGACTTAAAGGTGTGGACAATGCTGAAGAAACAAGTCCATGTCAGAAAAGCAACACATTTAGCTGAACTGCAGCAATTTTGTGGTCGAAAATTCAAGCAGAAGCTTGTGGATGGCTACCAAAAGTGCCTTCAGGCAGGACGGAGCTGCGTGAAAAAAGCCACCCGGCCTCTTCGCGTAAACTTACCTTAACCACTCGCTCATCTTTTCTTCATCCATCCATCCCTTCGAGTTAGCTTTTATGATGACGCCGGCTGGAAAGGTCTCTTTTGGCAAGGTCTTCCTTTTGAATATCACCATGGGTGGAAGTTTCTGGCCATTAGCATGGCAAGCTAGAACCACAGTGAAGGATGACTTCTCATTCCCTGTGGTGCGAATATTCACCGTACGTGCTCCCGTTGTATCCACAGTGCGGTTCACAGGAATATCAAAAGTCAGTGGAACCTCGTCCATGTTGATAATGTTCTCTGGCCGGATCTTTTTTTCAGCTATCTTGTTTTTACAATATGCACGGAAAGTAGCCAGCTTTTCTTGAAAGTCTTTAGGCAGTTGCTGTGAAATAGTAGTCCGTGTGCGGATGGAGAGATTGCGTCTTTTCATGAACCGGAAACCTGTCGCTTAGTAGGAGCCATTTTGTGGTCTTTACAGATGTAAACACACAAAGGAAATGAAACGTAATATCCGCGCGCTTCTTCTTCTTCTACGGGGGCAAGTGGTTGCTTACAGTAGAAGAAGAAGCGCTTCCTGTTCTATGGGGGCGGGTGCTTACCTTGGCGGTTGCTTGCGTAGAAGAAGAAGCACTTCCTCTTCTATGGGGAAAAAAGATGGCGGCTGTTTACCGTAGTTGCGAGACCGAAACTTTATGAAAATGAATCTTAATATTAATCCATATATAAAGCGCACCGGGTTATAAGCCGCACTGTCAGCTTTTGAGTAAATTTGTGGTTTTTAGGTGCGGCTAATAGTGCGGAAAATACGGTACACTTTTGACCACCACTGTGTATATGTGTATATATATATATATATATATATATATATATATATATATATATATATATATATATATATATATATATATATATATATATATATATATATATATATACACGTGTATAAACATGTATATACTTGTATAAACATGTATATATTTGTATAAACATGTATCTATATATAGTAAGTGCAAGGTGAAGAGTGTGTGAAGGACAGATGATTAGACTGTAGGTGTCGTCCTTCATGGGGAGAAAGTCATAACTCCCAGCAGCTGTCACGTCTCTGCAACAACATCAACACCACGTTCCTGATTTTTGAAATGAAAACAACACACTAAGCTACTGTCTACTATTCACATCAATATTGTTGCTGTGTACTTGTCCAACTTCATTTGTCACCTTCAAAACCATAACATTGAGTGGCAAATATTAGCATTACTAGCATAGCTATGCAAGCTACATGCTAACATTACATTTTAACATCAGGCCAAGTTAGCATTGCTAGCATAGCTATGCAAGCTACATGCTAATATTACATTTTAACATCGGGCTAAGTTAGCATTACTAGCATAGCTATGCAAGCTACATGCGAACATAACATTTTAACATCATGCTAGGTTAGCAACATTAGCATAGCTTTGTGAGCTACATGCTAACTTTACATTTTAACATCAGCTATGTTAGCAACATTAGCAAAGTTATTTATGCGAGCTACATGCTAACATTACATTTTAACATCAGGCTCAGTTGGCATTACTAGCATAGCTATGCAAGCTACATGCTAACATTACATTTTAACATCAGGCTCAGTTAGCAACATTAGCATAGCTAACATTCCCTTTCAACATCATGCTAGGTTAGCATTATTAGCATAGCTATGCAAGCTACATGCTAATATTACATTTTAACATCAGGCCAAGTTAGCTTTGCTAGCATAGCTATGCAAGCTACATGCGAACATTACATTTTAACATCATGCTAGGTTAGCAACATTAGCATAGCTTTGTGAGCTACATGCTAACTTTACATTTTAACATCAGCTATGTTAGCAACATTAGCAAAGTTATTTATGCGAGCTACATGCTAACATTACATTTAAACATCAGGCTCAGTTGGCATTACTAGCATAGCTATGCAAGCTACATGCTAACATTACATTTTAACATCGGGCTAAGTTAGCATTACTAGCATAGCTATGCAAGCTACATGCGAACATTACATTTTAACATCATGCTAGGTTAGCAACATGCTAACTTTACATTTTAACATCATGCTAGGTTAGCAACATGCTAACTTTACATTTTAACATCAGCTATGTTAGCAACATTAGCAAAGTTATTTATGCGAGCTACATGCTAACATTACATTTTAACATCAGGCTCAGTTGGCATTACTAGCATAGCTATGCAAGCTACATGCTAACATTACATTTTAACATCAGGCCAAGTTAGCATTACTAGCATAGCTATGCAAGCTACATGCTAACATTACATTTTAACATCAGGCTCAGTTAGCAACATTAGCATAGCTATGCAAGCTACATGCTAACATTACATTTGAACATCAGCTATGTTAGCAACATTAGCAAAGTTATTTATGCGAGCTACATGCTAGCATTACATTTTAATATCAGGCTCAGTTGGCATTACTAGCATAGCTATGCAAGCTACATGCGAACATTACATTTTAACATCAGGCTCAGTTAGCAACATTAGCATAGCTAACATTCCCTTTCAACATCATGCTAGGTTAGCATTATTAGCATAGCTATGCAAGCTACATGCTAATATTACATTTTAACATCGGGCTAAGTTAGCATTACTAGCATAGCTATGCAAGCTACATGCGAACATTACATTTTAACATCATGCTAGGTTAGCAACATGCTAACTTTACATCTTAACATCATGCTAGGTTAGCAACATGCTAACTTTACATTTTAACATCATGCTAGGTTAGCAACAAGCTAACTTTACATTTTAACATCAGCTATGTTAGCAACATTAGCAAAGTTATTTATGCGAGCTACATGCTAGCATTACATTTTAACATCAGGCTCAGTTGGCATTACTAGCATAGCTATGCAAGCTACATGCTAACATTACATTTTAACATCAGGCTCAGTTAGCAACATTGGCATAGCTAACATTCCCTTTCAACATCATGCTAGGTTAGCATTACTAGCATAGCTATGCAAGCTACATGCTAACATTACATTTTAACATCAGGCCAAGTTAGCATTACTAGCATAGCTATGCAAGCTACATGCAAACATTACATTTTAACATCATGCTAGGTTAGCAAAACATGCTAACTTTACATTTTAACATCAGCTATGTTAGCAACATTAGCAAAGTTATTTATGCGAGCTACATGCTAACATTACATTTTAACATCAGGCTCAGTTGGCATTACTAGCATAGCTATGCAAGCTACATGCTAACATTACATTTTAACATCAGGCTCAGTTAGCAACATTAGCATAGCTAACATTCCCTTTCAACATCATGCTAGGTTAGCATTATTAGCATAGCTATGCAAGCTACATGCTAATATTACATTTTAACATCGGGCTAAGTTAGCATTACTAGCATAGCTATGCAAGCTACATGCTAACATTACATTTTAACATCAGGCTCAGTTAGCAACATTAGCATAAGCTATGCAAGCTACATGCTAACATTCCCTTTCAACATCATGCTAGGTTAGCATTACTAGCATAGCTATGCAAGCTACCTGCTAACATTACATTTTAACATCGGGCTAAGTTAGCATTACTAGCATAGCAATGCAAGCTACATGCTAACATTACATTTTAACATCAGGCCAAGTTAGCATTACTAGCATACCTATGCAAGCTACATGCTAACATTACATTTTAACATCAGTCTAAGTTACCATTACTAGCATAGCTATGCAAGCTACGTGCTAACATTCCCTTTCAACATCATGCTAGGTTAGCATTACTAGCATGGCTATGCAAGCTACATGCTAACATTACATTTTAACATCAGGCTAAGTTAGCATTACTAGCATAGCAATGCAAGCTACATGCTAACATTCCCTTTCAACATTATGCTAGGTTAGTATTACTAGCATGGCTATGCAAGCTACATGCTAACATTACATTTTAACATCAGGCCATGTTAGCATTACTAGCATAGCTATACCAGCTACATGCTAACATTACCTTTCAATATCATGCTAGGTTAGCATTACTAGCGTAGCTATGCAAGCTACATGCAAACATTACATTTTAACATCAGGCCATGTTAGCATTACTAGCATAGCTATGCCAGCTACATGCTAACATTACCTTTCAACATCAGGACAAGTTAGCATTACTAGCATAGCTATGGAAGCTATATGCTAACATTCCCTTTCAACATCATGCTAGGTTAGCAACATCAGCATAGCTATGCGAGCTACATGCTAACATTGCATTTTATCATCATGCTCAGTTAGCAACATTAGCATAGCTATGCGAGCTACATACTAACATTACATTTTATCATCATGCTAGGTTAGCAACATTAGCATAGCTATGCAAGCTACATGCTAACATTACATTTTAACATCATGCTCAGTTAGCAACATTAGCATAGCTATGCGAGCTACATGCTAACATTACATTTTATCATCATGCTAGGTTAGCAACATTAGCATAGCTATGCGAGCTACATGCTAACATTACATTTTATCATCATGCTAGGTTAGCAACATTAGCATAGCTATGCGAGCTACATGCTAACATTATATTCACTGGTGTCCAGGTGGTGCAGTGAGGGCGGAGCCATCATGATGCAGCAGGACCCGTCCAAACCTTTGAGACCTGCAACCCGGCAGGGGTCCGCCCTTATGTGCCCCGCCTACTCCAGCCTCTCCGTGAGCGAGGAGGTCTTCCTGGAGGAGGTGGTGCGCGCCAACGTTCCTCTGCTGAGGCGCATGCTGGTGGAGCCGCCCCACCTCCACGCCGACCTGGCGGACCAGAATGCTTTGCAGCTGGAGGTCACCAAGCTCCTCCTGGAGAAGAAGGAGCTGATGAGTCAGGTGGACTTGGACCTCTTGTCCCGTGACATCATCCTGGCTTCTCAGCGCCACGACTACCAGATGGTCCACCTGCTTCTGGCCAGGGGGGCCCGGATCCAGCGCCCGCACCCCCACCTGTGCCAGTGCAGCACCTGTGGCCAGCACCTGGACCCCTTCACACACTCGCTGTCCCGCATCCACGCCTACCAAGGTCTCGCCAGTCCGGCTTACCTGGCCCTGTCCCACCCAGACCCTGTCATGGCGGCGCTGGACCTGATCCAGCAGCTGGCGCTCTTGGCCCACACCGAGGTGGAGCTTAAGGTCAGACTTTTTCTACCTTTTCCTCTAATTACTGACAAAAGTACACACACTTTTACTCACGCAGGTAAACAAACATATTTGCAAGTTAAAAAAAAAAAATTATTCAATTAAAAAAGCGATTTGCAGATAAAACAACTATTTTCTTCTGTTAAAAACAAATATTTGACAGTCAAAAAATGTTTTCTTAAGGATAAAAACATCTTTCTTCAATTATAAAAAATATTTTAATTAAATTTTTTTTTTTTGCAAATATAAAACAAATTTATGCAAGTAAAATAAATCATTCACAAGTTTAAAAAAAAACACGTTTCAACAAGTAACAAAACAATTTGCTAATAAAAAATAATAAATCTGCAATTAAAATCAAATAATTCATAAGTTAAAAAAACTATTTTATGCATTTAAAAAAAATAGCGGAGTAAAAAAAACATTTTTTGCAAGTAAAAAAATATTTGCATGTATAATTTTTTTTCTTCAATTATAAAAAATATTTTCAAAACATTTTTTTTTCTTTTATTAAAAAAAAATATTTCCAATTATAAACAATTTGCAAGTAAAAAATATTCCATCCATCCATCCATCTTCTTCCGCTTATCCGAGGTCGGGTCGCGGGGGCAGCAGCCTAAGCAGGGAAGCCCAGACTTCCCTCTCCCCAGCCACTTCGTCCAGCTCCTCCCGGGGGATCCCGAGGCGTTCCCAGGCCAGCTGGGAGACATAGTCTTCCCAACGTGTCCTGGGTCTTCCCCGTGGCCTCCTACCGGTCGGACGTGCCCTAAACACCTCCCGAGGGAGGCGATCGGGTGGCATCCTGACCAGATGCCCGAACCACCTCATCTGGCTCCTCTCCATGTGGAGGAGCAGCGGCTTTACTTTGAGCTCCCCCCGGATGACAGAGCTTCTCACCCTATCTCTAAGGGAGAGCCCCGCCACCCAGCGGAGGAAACTCATTTGGGCCGCTTGTACCCGTGATCTTGTCCTTTCGGTCATAACCCAAAGCTCATGACCATAGGTGAGGATGGGAACGTAGATCGACCGGTAAATTGAGAGCTTTGCCTTCCGGCTCAGCTCCTTCTTCACCACAACGGATCGATACAGCGTCCGCATTAAAAATAGAAAAAATGATTTTCAAGGTAAAAAAAAATTTTAAGGTAAAAAAAATTTTTCAAGGTAAAAAATGATTTTCAAGGTAAAAAATGATTTTCAAGGTAAAAAAAAATTTTAAGGTAAAAAAAAATTTTCAAGGTAAAAAATGATTTTCAAGGTAAAAAAATATTTTCAAGGTAAAATTTTTTTTTCAAGGTAACATTTTTTTTTCAAGGTTAAAAATGATTTTCAAGGTAAAAAATGATTTTCAAGGTAAAAAAAAATGTTCAAGTTAAAAAAAAATGTTCAAGGTAAAAAATGATTTTCAAGGTAAAAGATGATTTTCAAAGAAAAAAAATATTTTCAAGGTAAAAAAAATTTTTCAAGGTAAAATTTTTTTTTGTAGGTCAAAATGATTTTCAAGGTAAAAAATGATTTTCAAGGTAAAAAAAAATTTTAAGGTAAAAAAAAATGTTCAAGGTTAAAAATGATTTTCAAGGTAAAAAATGATTTTCAAAGAACAAAATGATTTTCAAGGTAAAAAAATTTTTCAAGGTAAAATTTTTTTTTCAAGGTAAAAAAAATTTTCAAGGTAACATTTTTTTTTTCAAGGTAAAAAAATTTTTCAAGGTTAAATTTTTTTTTCAAGGTAAAAATTTTTTTCAAGGTTAAATTTTTTTTTCAAGGTAAAAAATGATTTTCAAGGTAAAAAATGATTTTCAAGGTAAAAAATGATTTTCAAGGTAAAAAAATTTTTCAAGGTAAAATTTTTTTTTTCAAGGTTAAAAATGATTTTCAAGGTAAAAAATGATTTTCAAATAACAAAATGATTTTCAAGGTAAAAAAAATTTTTCAAGGTAAAAAATTTTTTTCAAGGTAAAAAATGATTTTCAAGGTAAAAATGATTTTCAAGGTAAAAAATGATTTTCAAGGAAAAAAACGATTTTCAAGGAAAAAAACGATTTTCAAGGTTAAAAATGATTTTCAAGGTAAAAAAAAATTTTCAAGGTAAATTTTTTTTTTCAAGGTTAAAAAAAATTTTCAAGGTAAATTTTTTTTTTCAAGGTTAAAAATAATTTTCAAGATAAAAAAAAATTTCAAGGTAAAACATTTTTTTTAAGGTTAAAATACATTTTCAAAGTTGAAAATGATTTTCAAGGTAAAAAAAATTTTTCAAGGTAAACATTTCTTTTCAAGGTAAAAAATGATTTTCAAGGTTAAAAATGATTTTCAAGGTAAAAAATGATTTTCAAGGTAAAAAAAAATTTTTAGGTAAAAAAAATTTTTAGGTAAAAAAAATTTTTCAAGGTAAATTTTTTTTTTCAAGGTAAAAAATGATTTTCAAGGTAAAAATGATTTTCAAGGTAAAAAATTATTTTCAAGGAAAAAAACGATTTTCAAGGTAAAAAAAATGTTTAAGGGAAAAAAAAAATTTCAAGGTAAATTTATTTTTTTTTCATGGTAAAAAATGATTTTCAAGGTAAAAAATGATTTTCAAGGTAAAAAAAAATTTTCAAGGTAAAAATTTTTTTTCAAGGTTAAAAATGATTTTCAAGGTAAAAAATGATTTTCAATGTAAAAAAAAATTTTCAAGGTAAAATTTTTTTTTCAAGGTAAAAAATGATTTTCTAAGAAAAAAATGATTTTCAAGGTAAAAATGATTTTCAAGGTAAAAATTTATTTTCAAGGAAAAAAACGATTTTCAAGGTAAAAAAAAATGTTTAAGGGAAAAAAAAATTTTCAAGGTAAAAATGATTTTCAAGGTAAAAAATTATTTTCAAGGAAAAAAACGATTTTCAAGGTAAAAAAAATGTTTAAGGGGAAAAAAAATTTTTCAAGGTAAAATTTTTTTTTTTCAAGGTAAAAAATGATTTTCAAGGTAAAAAATGATTTTCAAGGTAAAAACAATTTTCAAGGTAAAAATTATTTTTTAAGGTTAAAAAAAATTTTCAAAGTTGAAAATAATTTTCAAGGTAAAAAAAAATGTTCAAGGTAAACATTTCTTTTCAAGGTAAAAAATGATTTTCAAGGTAAAAAATGATTTTCAAGGTAAAAATGATTTTCAAGGTAAAAAATGATTTTCAAGGAAAAAAACGATTTTCAAGGTAAAAAAAATGTTTAAGGGAAAAAAAAATTTTCAAGGTAAATTTATTTTTTTTTCATGGTAAAAAATGATTTTCAAGGTAAAAAATGATTTTCAAGGTAAAAAAAAATTTTCAAGGTAAAATTTTTTTTTCAAGGTTAAAAATGATTTTCAAGGTAAAAATTATTTTTTAAGGTTAAAAAAAATTTTCAAAGTTGAAAATAATTTTCAAGGTAAAAAAAAATGTTCAAGGTAAACATTTCTTTTCAAGGTAAAAAATGATTTTCAAGGTAAAAAATGATTTTCAAGGTAAAAATGATTTTCAAGGTAAAAAATGATTTTCAAGGAAAAAAACGATTTTCAAGGTAAAAAAAATGTTTAAGGGAAAAAAAAATTTTCAAGGTAAATTTATTTTTTTTTCATGGTAAAAAATGATTTTCAAGGTAAAAAATGATTTTCAAGGTAAAAAAAAATTTTCAAGGTAAAATTTTTTTTTCAAGGTTAAAAATGATTTTCAAGGTAAAAAATGATTTTCAATGTAAAAAAAAATTTTCAAGGTAAAATTTTTTTTTCAAGGTAAAAAATGATTTTCAAAGAAAAAAATGATTTTCAACGTAAAAATGATTTTCAAGGTAAAAATTTATTTTCAAGGAAAAAAACGATTTTCAAGGTAAAAAAAATGTTTAAGGGAAAAAAAAAATTTCAAGGTAAAAATGATTTTCAAGGTAAAAAATTATTTTCAAGGAAAAAAACGATTTTCAAGGTAAAAAAAATGTTTAAGGGGAAAAAAAATGTTCAAGGTAAATTTTTTTTTTTTTCAAGGTAAAAAATGATTTTCAAGGTAAAAAATGTTTTCAAGGTAAAAAAAATTTTCAAGGTAAAAAATTTTTTTCAAGGTTAAAAATGATTTTCAAGGTAAAAAATGATTTTCAATGTAAAAAAAAATTTTCAAGGTAAAAATTTTTTTTCAAGGTAAAAAATTATTTTCAAAGAAAAAAATGATTTTCAAGGTAAAAATTTTTTTTAAGGTAATAAAAATAGTCAACATTTTAATGAAAATCATTTAATTTTGCAAGTATAGAAAGTATTTTCTGCAAGTATAAGAAGTATCTTCTGCAAGTTTAGGAAGTATCTTCTGCAAGTATAAGAAGTATCTTCGACAAGTATAAGAAGTATTTTCTACAAGTAAAAGAAGTATCTTTTCTTCAAGTATAAGAAGTATCTTTTGCAAGTATAGAAAGTATTTTCTGCAAGTATAAGAAGTATATTCTGCAAGTTTAGGAAGTATCTTTAGCAAGTATAAGAAGTATCTCCTGCAAGTATAAGAAGTATTAGAAGTATCTTCTGCAAGTGTAAAATTGGTCCGGTGGTCTTGTGGCTGGTGAGCTGAGATGTTCCTCCACAGAAGGACTACCAGAACCTGTGGTCCCAGTGCCAAGACTTCCTGGTGGCCCTGCTGGACCTGTGTCAGACCACGGAGGAGGTCCAGGCCGTGGTACACGGTCCCTCTCAGGACCTCAGCAGGTTGAAACTGGCCCTCAAGTACCAAGTCAAGAAGGTGCGTCAGGTCTCCTTTCCAGGTCTCCAGTCCATGTTTGAAGATGTTTCTCTCTCTCAGTTCCTGGCCCACCCCAACTGTCAGCAGCAGCTCTTGTCCATCTGGTACCAGAACTGGTCTGGACTCCGCCAGCAGACCACGGCGGTGAAGGTCCTGCTGGTTCTGGGGGTCTCCTTGGGCTTGCCTCTTCTGGCCTTGGTGTCCTGGATTGCACCGTCCAGCAAGGTCAGCGTGAAGGTTCTGCTGCTGCACACTTGGACCTTCTTGGAGACCTTTTCTGGTGCTTCTCCTGCAGTTAGGCAAGATCCTGTGTGGACCTTTCCTGAGGTTTGTGGCCCACGCCGCCTCCTTTGTGGTCTTCCTGTGCCTGCTGGTCCTGAACGCGGCCGAGCGCCTCCAGGTGGCGCCCAACACCAGCACCTCACAGCTGCTTCGCATGAAGACCACTCCCTTCACCTGGGTGGAGGTCTTCATCATCACATGGGTTCTAGGTGCGATCCAGGTCCAGCACGGGCACCTCAGTTCCTCATGTTGGTGTTTTGATGTCTCCAGGGAAGATCTGGGAAGACTGCAAGAAGGTTTGGTCCCAGGACCTCAGGGAGTACGTCTCAGAACCTTGGAACCTTCTGGACTTCACCATGGTGGCCCTCTTCACCAGCTCCTTCACGGCTCGACTGATGGCCTTCTGGCACGCGTACGCCGCCCAGCGCTACGTGGACCAGCACCACACCCACCTGCCCTCCCACATCCAGTACTTCCAGCTGGGTAAGTCCAAACATCTCCTGTCCTAACCTGAGACCTGAGTCCAGTTCTCGTCTTCAGCTCGGGCCGACTGGGCGCCGTCGGACCCGCAGCTCATTTCCGAGGGCCTTTATGCCGTGGCCGTGGTGCTGAGCTTCTGGCGCGTGGCCTACGTCCTGCCCGCCAACCATAACTTTGGACCCCTGCAGGTTTCTCTGGGGAGAACTTTGAAGGACATTTTCAAGTTCCTGGTGATCTTCATCACCGTGTTTGTGGCCTTCATGGTGGGACTCTTCAACCTGTACTCCAACTACCTGGGCGCCAAGCACAACCCGGCCTTCACCACGTGAGTCCTTCAGGTCTTGAAGGGGAAGTGCTCTTATTCACAATCCTTCTGTAAGACAGGAACATTCTAACTCCTCAAATATGGCAAGTAAGAGGTGGCTAACACTATTGCACTCATTAAAAACACCAGCAATACTCCATTTACATGTGGTGACCTGAATATTAACAAGTACTGGTCATATTGTTATTATAAGTGCTGACGCAGACAGACTATTTTAGTAAAAAATACATTTGCATATATTAAAATAATTTACTTCAATTAAAAAAAAAAATGCAAGTATAAAAGTTTTTTTTTTTTTAATTATTGGCATGTATAAAAAGAAATTTCTAAATGTAAAAAATGTGTATTCAATAAAAAATATAATTCCAAGTATAAAAACAATTTTATTCAATTAAAAAAATAATATCAAGTATAAAAAATATTTTATTCAATAAAAAAATGATTGCCACATATAAAAATACATTTATGCAAAATTATTCGTAGGTAAAAAAAAACCACAAAAAAAACCCATCTGCAAATAAAAATAAACAATGTATAAGTAAAAAAACAATTGTATGCTTTTAAAAAAAGATTGCCTTCTGTAAGACAAGAACAGGTTATGCATTCTAGGTCGTCAAATATGGCAAGTAAGAGGTGGCTAACAATGCAGCTAACAGGAGTACACTATTGTACTCATTAAAAACACCAGCAATACTCCATTTACATGTGGTGACCTGAATATTAACAAGTACTGGTCATATTGTTATTATAAGTGCTGACGCAGACAGACTATTTTAGTAAAAAATACATTTGCATATATTAAAATAATTTACTTCAATTAAAACAAAAAATGCAAGTATAAAAGTTTTTTTTTTTTAAATTATTGGCATGTATAAAAAGAAATTTCTAAATGTAAAAAATGTGTATTCAATTAAAAATATAATTCCAAGTATAAAAACAATTTTATTCAATTAAAAAAATAATATCAAGTATAAAAAATATTTTATTCAATAAAAAAATGATTGCCACATATAAAAATACATGTATGCAAAATTATTCGTAGGTAAAAAAAAAAAAAGAAAAGAAACATCTGCAAATAAAAATAAACAATGTATAAGTAAAAAAACAATTGTATGCTTTTAAAAAAAGATTGCCTTCTGTAAGACAAGAACAGGTTATGCATTCTAAGTCGTCAAATATGGCAAGTAAGAGGTGGCTAACAATGCAGCTAACATGATTACACTATTGTACTCATTAAAAACACCAGCAATACTCCATTTACATGTGGTGACCTGAATATTAACAAGTACTGGTCATATTGTTATTATAAGTGCTGACGCAGACAGACTATTTTAGTAAAAAAATACATTTGCATATATTAAAACAATTTACTTCAATTAAAAAAAAAATGCAAGTATAAAAGTTTTGTTTTTTTAAATTATTGGCATGTATAAAAATAAATTTCTAAATGTAAAAAATTTGTATTCAATTAAAAATATAATTCCAAGTATAAAAACAATTGTATTCAATTAAAAAAATAATATCAAGTATAAAAAATATTTTATTCAATAAAAAAAGGATTGCCACATATAAAAATACATTTATGCAAAATTATTCGTAGGTAAAAAAACAACAACAACAAAAAAACATCTGCAAATAAAAATAAACAATGTATAAGTAAAAAAACAATTGTATGCTTTTAAAAAAAGATTGCCTTCTGTAAGACAAGAACAGGTTATGCATTCTAAGTCGTCAAATATGGCAAGTAAGAGGTGGCTAACAATGCAGCTAACAGGAGTACACTATTGTACTCATTAAAAACACCAGCAATACTCCATTTACATGTGGTGACCTGAATATTAACAAGTACTGGTCATATTGTTATTATAAGTGCTGACGCAGACAGACTATTTTAGTAAAAAATACATTTGCATATATTAAAACAATTTACTTCAATTAAAAAAAAAATGCAAGTATAAAAGTTTTTTTTTTTTTTAAATTATTGGCATGTATAAAAATAAATTTCTAAATGTAAAAAATTTGTATTCAATTAAAAATATAATTCCAATTAAAAAAATAATATCAAGTATAAAAAATATTTTATTCAATAAAAAAATGATTGCCACATATAAAAATACATGTATGCAAAATTATTCGTAGGTAAAAAAAACAAAAACAAAAAAACATCTGCAAATAAAAATAAACAATGTATAAGTAAAAAAAACAATTGTATGCTTTAAAAAAAAGATTGCCTTCTGTAAGACAAGAACAGGTTATGCATTCTAAGTCGTCAAATATGGCAAGTAAGAGGTGGCTAACAATGCAGCTAACAGGAGTACACTATTGTACTCATTAAAAACACCAACAATACTCCATTTACATGTGGTGACCTGAATATTAACAAGTACTGGTCATATTGTTATTATAAGTGCTGACGCAGACAGACTATTTTAGTAAAAAAATACATTTGCATATATTAAAACAATTTACTTCAATTTAAAAAAAAATGCAAGTATAAAAGGTTGTTTTTTTTTAATTATTGGCATGTATAAAAAGAAATTTCTAAATGTAAAAAATTTGTATTCAATTAAAAATATAATTCCAAGTATAAAAACAATTTTATTCAATTAAAAAAATAATATCAAGTATAAAAAATATTTTATTCAATAAAAAAATGATTGCCACATATAAAAATACATGTATGCAAAATTATTCGTAGGTAAAAAAAACAAAAACAAAAAAACATCTGCAAATAAAAATAAACAATGTATAAGTAAAAAAAACAATTGTATGCTTTAAAAAAAAGATTGCCTTCTGTAAGACAAGAACAGGTTATGCATTCTAAGTCGTCAAATATGGCAAGTAAGAGGTGGCTAACAATGCAGCTAACAGGAGTACACTATTGTACTCATTAAAAACACCAACAATACTCCATTTACATGTGGTGACCTGAATATTAACAAGTACTGGTCATATTGTTATTATAAGTGCTGACGCAGACAGACTATTTTAGTAAAAAAATACATTTGCATATATTAAAACAATTTACTTCAATTAAAAAAAAAATGCAATATAAAAGGTTTTTTTTTTTTTAATTATTGGCATGTATAAAAAGAAATTTCTAAATGTAAAAAATTTGTATTCAATTAAAAATATAATTCCAAGTATAAAAACAATTTTATTCAATTAAAAAAATAATATCAAGTATAAAAAATATTTTATTCAATAAAAAAATGATTGCCACATATAAAAATACATGTATGCAAAATTATTCGTAGGTAAAAAATAGAAAATAAAAAAAACATCTGCAAATAAAAATAAACAATGTATAAATAAAAAAAACAATTGTATGCTTTTAAAAAAAGATTGCCTTCTGTAAGACAAGAACAGGTTATGCATTCTAAGTCGTCAAATATGGCAAGTAAGAGGTGGCTAACAATGCAGCTAACAGGAGTACACTATTGTACTCATTAAAAACACCAACAATACTCCATTTACATGTGGTGACCTGAATATTAACAAGTACTGGTCATATTGTTATTATAAGTGCTGACGCAGACAGACTATTTTAGTAAAAAATACATTTGCATATATTAAAACAATTTACTTCAATTAAAAAAAAAATGCAAGTATAAAAGTTTTTTTTGTTGTTAATTATTGGCATGTATAAAAAGAAATTTCTAAATGTAAAAAATTTGTATTCAATTAAAAATATAATTCCTATTAAAAAAATAATATCAAGTATAAAAAATATTTTATTCAATAAAAAAATGATTGCCACATATAAAAATACATGTATGCAAAATTATTCGTAGGTAAAAAAAACCAAAAAAAAAACCATCTGCAAATAAAAATAAACAATGTATAAGTAAAAAAACAATTGTATGCTTTTAAAAAAAGATTGCCTTCTGTAAGACAAGAACAGGTTATGCATTCTAAGTCGTCAAATATGGCAAGTAAGAGGTGGCTAACAATGCAGCTAACAGGAGTACACTATTGTACTCATTAAAAACACCAACAATACTCCATTTACATGTGGTGACCTGAATATTAACAAGTACTGGTCATATTGTTATTATAAGTGCTGACGCAGACAGACTATTTTAGTAAAAAATACATTTGCATATATTAAAACAATTTACTTCAATAAAAAAAAAATGCAAGTATAAAAGTTTTTTTTTTTTAAATTATTGGCATGTATAAAAAGAAATTTCTAAATGTAAAAAATTTGTATTTAATTAAAAATATAATTCCAAGTATAAAAACAATTTTATTCAATTAAAAAAATAATATCAAGTATAAAAAATATTTTATTCAATAAAAAAATGATTGCCACATAAAAATACATGGATGCAAAATTATTCGTAGGTAAAAAAAACACAAAAAAAACCCATCTGCAAATAAAAATAAACAATGTATAAGTAAAAAAACAATTGTATGCTTTTAAAAAAAGATTGCATTCTGTAAGACAAGAACAGGTTATGCATTCTAAGTCGTCAAATATGGCAAGTAAGAGGTGGCTAACAATGCAGCTAACAGGAGTACACTATTGTACTCATTAAAAACACCAACAATACTCCATTTACATGTGGTGACCTGAATATTAACAAGTACTGGTCATATTGTTATTATAAGTGCTGACGCAGACAGACTATTTTAGTAAAAAAATACATTTGCATATATTAAAACAATTTACTTCAATTAAAAAAAAAATGCAAGTATAAAAGGTTTTTTTTTTTTTAATTATTGGCATGTATAAAAAGAAATTTCTAAATGTAAAAAATTTGTATTCAATTAAAAATATAATTCCAATTAAAAAAATAATATCAAGTATAAAAAATATTTTATTCAATAAAAAAATTATTGCCACATATAAAAATACATGTATGCAAAATTATTCGTAGGTAAAAAAACCCAAAAAAAACCCCATCTGCAAATAAAAATAAACAATGTATAAGTAAAAAAACAATTGTATGCTTTTAAAAAAAGATTGCCTTCTGTAAGACAAGAACAGGTTATGCATTCTAAGTCGTCAAATATGGCAAGTAAGAGGTGGCTAACAATGCAGCTAACAGGAGTACACTATTGTACTCATTAAAAACACCAACAATACTCCATTTACATGTGGTGACCTGAATATTAACAAGTACTGGTCATATTGTTATTATAAGTGCTGACGCAGACAGACTATTTTAGTAAAAAATACATTTGCATATATTAAAACAATTTACTTCAATAAAAAAAAAAAATGCAAGTATAAATTTTTTTTTTTTTTTTTTTTAATTATTGGCATGTATAAAAAGAAATTTCTAAATGTAAGAAATTTGTATTTAATTAAAAATATAATTCCAAGTATAAAAACAATTTTATTCAATTAAAAAAATAATATCAAGTATAAAAAATATTTTATTCAATAAAAAAATGATTGCCACATATAAAAATACATGTATGCAAAATTATTCGTAGGTAAAAAAAACAACAACAAAAAAACATCTGCAAATAAAAATAAACAATGTATAAGTAAAATAACAATTGTATGCTTTTAAAAAAAGATTGCCTTCTGTAAGACAAGAACAGGTTATGCATTCTAAGTCGTCAAATATGGCAAGTAAGAGGTGGCTAACAATGCAGCTAACAGGAGTACACTATTGTACTCATTAAAAACACCAACAATACTCCATTTACATGTGGTGACCTGAATATTAACAAGTACTGGTCATATTGTTATTATAAGTGCTGACGCAGACAGACTATTTTAGTAAAAAATACATTTGCATATATTAAAACAATTTACTTCAATTAAAAAAAAAATGCAAGTATAATTTTTTTTTTTTTTTAAATTATTGGCATGTATAAAAAGAAATTTCTAAATGTAAAAAATTTGTATTCAATTAAAAATATAATTCCAATTAAAAAAATAATATCAAGTATAAAAAATATTTTATTCAATAAAAAAATTATTGCCACATATAAAAATACATTTATGCAAAATTATTTGTAGATAAAAAAAAACAACAACAAAAAAACATCTGCAAATAAAAATAAACAATGTATAATTAAAAAAACAATTGTATGCTTTTAAAAAAAGATTGCCTTCTGTAAGACAAGAACAGGTTATGCATTCTAAGTCGTCAAATATGGCAAGTAAGAGGTGGCTAACAATGCAGCTAACAGGAGTACACTATTGTACTCATTAAAAACACCAAAAATACTCCATTTACATGTGGTGACCTGAATATTAACAAGTACTGGTCATATTGTTATTATAAGTGCTGACGCAGACAGACTATTTTAGTAAAAAACACATTTGCATATATTAAAACAATTTACTTCAATTAAAAAAAAAATGCAAGTATTAAAGTTTTTTGTTTTTTTAATTATTGGCATGTATAAAAAGAAATTTCTAAATGTAAAAAATTTGTATTCAATTAAAAATATAATTCCAAGTATAACAACAATTTTATTCAATTAAAAAAATAATATCAAGTATAAAAAATATTTTATTCAATAAAAAAATGATTGCCACATATAAAAATACATGTATGCAAAATTATTCGTAGGTAAAAAAAAACAACAACAAAAAAAACATCTGCAAATAAAAATAAACAATGTATAAGTAAAAAAACAATTGTATGCTTTTAAAAAAAGATTGCCTTCTGTAAGACAAGAACAAGTTATGCATTCTAAGTCGTCAAATATGGCAAGTAAGAGGTGGCTAACAATGCAGCTAACAGGAGTACACTATTGTACTCATTAAAAACACCAACAATACTCCATTTACATGTGGTGACCTGAATATTAACAAATAATAGTGATATTGTTATTATAAATATTAACAAGTAATAGTGATATTGTTATTTTAAATATTACCAAGTATTAGTGATATTGTTATTATAAATATTAACAATTATTTGTGATATTGTTATTATAAGTGCTAACGCAGACGGACTATTTTAGCCAAGCTAATTAGCTTATGCTGCTATATTGACATGTTGAGCTGCTGCATGGCCTCTGAGTTGGTGAAAGTTAATTGTAGATGATAAATCATGTCTCTCACCTGGATAGTAGAAGGTTGTGGACATAAACACACAAGTTGGTCAACTTTGACATCCAACTTAGACCCGGAGATGGTGAGAAAGACACTTTTTTAACCCTTTGAGAGGATGATGATGAATTGTTGATGTAAAGGGGAAGATACAACCATCCTATCAATCCATCCCAGTGAGAGCAGACATTGTACAGTAAGTGATTGTTTTATTATGTTCTTGTTTAGCACTTAGCAATACTGCTACATGATACTTAGTGTTTGACTTCTACAACTTGTAGATCATCCTCCTTAAGTTCAGGCTCAAAAATATAAGTTTCTGGATCACCATTTGTTCCAAAGTAGTTTCTGTTGTCTCATCAAGTCTGCTATGATTAGTAGTCTTGTTGTTGTTGAAGGGAAAGTGAGCGTTGTGATGTGTCTGTGAAATTAATTCTTAAAATGACTAAAATATATATATTACATGTTATTATGAATGTTACTACATGACATATATACTTACATCATGTATACATTACATGTTATTATGAATGTTACTACATGACATATATACTTACATCATGTATATATTACATGTTATTATGAATGTTACTAGATACTACATATATACTTACATCATGTATATATTACATGTTATTATGAATGTTACTACATGACATATATACTTACATCATGTATACATTACATGTTATTATGAATGTTCCTACATGACACATATACTTACATCATGTATATATTACATGTTATTATGAATGTTACTACATGACATATATACTTACATCATGTATATATTGCATGTTATTATGAATGTTACTACATTACATATATACTTACATCATGTATATATTACATGTTATTATGAATGTTGCTACATGACATATATACTTACATCATGTATATATTACATGTTATTATGAATGTTACTAGATACTACATATATACTTACAGTGTGTATATAAAATATGTAATTATTACATGTTATTATGAATGTTACTAGATACTACATATATACTTACAGTGTGTATATAAAATATGTAATTATTACATGTTATTATGAATGTTACTAGATACTACATGTATACTTACAGTGTGTATATAAAATATGTAAATATTACATGTTATGAATGTTACAAGATACTACATATATACTTACAGTGTGTATATAAAATATGTAAATATTACATGTTATTGTGAATGTTACTAGATACTACATATATACTTACAGTGTGTATATAAAATATGTAAATGTTGCATGTTATTGTGAATGTTACTAGATACTACATATATACTTAGTGTGTGTATAAAATATGTAAATATTACATGTTATTATGAATGTTACTAGATACTACATATATACTTACAGTGTGTATATAAAACCTTGATGGAGGTTTTTAAATGTGTTTTAGAGAGCATTGTAGGCGTAACAGAGCAACCCTCATTAGCTCTATTGTTAGCTGACTCTTGCTAATGTTTATTTATGAATTAGAATGCATTAAGAACATGTGTTCTTGTCTTACATAAGGGTTATAAATGATAGACACTTTCCTAAATGTCATGTTCTATAAGCTGATGAATGCACTCTGTCCGTGTAGGCTGGAGGAAAGTTTTAAAACTCTCTTCTGGGCCATCTTCGGCCTGTCGGAGGTGAAGTCTGTGGTGATGGACGTGGAGCACAAGTTCATCGAGGACATCGGCTACTTCCTGTACGGACTCTACAACGTGGTCATGGTGGTCGTGTTGCTCAACGTGCTCATTGCCATGTTCAACAGCTCCTTCCAGCAGATCCAGGTGGGCCGACTACTAATGGACGTGACTTCCTGCTGGCTAACATGGAGTACGTTGACAGGGTGACTGTGACGTGGAGTGGTTATTCGCCAGGTCCAAACTGTGGTTGTCCTACTTTGAGCCCGTCAGTTCACTGCCTGTGCCCTTCAACCTGCTCCCACGTGTGGGCTTCCTGCGGGGAGTCAAAGTGTGTCCCTGGCAGAAGGACGGAGATGAAATGGTACCAAGGTTAGGACGGCCATTTTGAATTCTTACTGCATTCTAAAGTGTATTTTCTTCTGGTGTAAGTTGAGTCAACAGGAGGATACCAGCAAGGACACGCCCCTTTGTCCCACACACCATCAGGTACAGTATTATAATTATTATTAATATAATTTAAAGTATTATTCACTTTATTATTAATATTATTTAAAGTATTATTCACTTTATTATTAATATTATTTAAAGTATTATTCACTTTATTATTCACTTTATTATTAATATAATTTAAAGCATTATTCACTTTATTATTAATGTCATTTAAAGTATTATTCACTTTATTATTGATATCATTTAAATAAAGTATTATTCACTTTATTATTAATATAATTTAAAGTATTATTCACTTTATTAATATAATTCAAAGTATTATTCACTTTATTATTAATATAATTTAAAGTATTATTCACTTTATTAATATAATTCAAAGTATTATTCACTTTATCAGTAATATAATTTAAAGTATTATTCACTTTATTATTAATATAATTCAAAGTAGTATTCACTTTATTATTAATATAATTTAAAGTATTATTCACTTTATTATTAATATTATTTAAAGTATTATTCACTTTATTATTCACTTTATTATTAATATAATTTAAAGCATTATTCACTTTATTATTAATGTCATTTAAAGTATTATTCACTTTATTATTGATATCATTTAAATAAAGTATTATTCACTTTATTATTAATATAATTTAAAGTATTATTCACTTTATTAATATAATTCAAAGTATTATTCACTTTATTATTAATATAATTTAAAGTATTATTCACTTTATTAATATAATTCAAAGTATTATTCACTTTATTAGTAATATAATTTAAAGTATTATTCACTTTATTATTAATATAATTCAAAGTAGTATTCACTTTATTATTAATATAATTTAAAGTATTATTCACTTTATTATTAATATTATTTAAAGTATTATTCACTTTATTATTCACTTTATTATTAATATAATTTAAAGCATTATTCACTTTATTATTAATGTCATTTAAAGTATTATTCACTTTATTATTGATATCATTTAAATAAAGTATTATTCACTTTATTATTAATATAATTTAAAGTATTATTCACTTTATTAATATAATTCAAAGTATTATTCACTTTATTATTAATATAATTTAAAGTATTATTCACTTTATTAATATAATTCAAAGTATTATTCACTTTATTAGTAATATAATTTAAAGTATTATTCACTTTATTATTAATATAATTCAAAGTAGTATTCACTTTATCATTAATATAATTTAAAGTATTATTCACTTTATTATTAATATCATTTAAAGTATTATTCACTTTATTATTAATATTATTTAAAGTATTATTCACTTTACTATTCACTTTATTATTAATATAATTTAAAGCATTATTCACTTTATTATTAATGTCATTTAAAGTATTATTCACTTTATTATTGATATCATTTAAATAAAGTATTATTCACGTTATTATTAATATAATTTAAAGTATTATTCACTTTATTAATATAATTCAAAGTATTATTCACTTTATTATTAATATAATTTAAAGTATTATTCACTTTATTAATATAATTCAAAGTATTATTCACTTTATTAGTAATATAATTTAAAGTATTATTCACTTTATTATTAATATAATTCAAAGTAGTATTCACTTTATTATTAATATAATTTAAAGTATTATTCACTTTATTATTAATATTATTTAAAGTGTTATTCACTTTATTATTAAATTCATTCCAAAGTCACTCCTCGGTCAATATTTATTTTATTTCAAGACAACAACTTTTTAATAACACTAAATCCTCATGTTGACTTTTCTGACATCAACACACTGATGTCATGTTTAAATCCATCAATGTCCAAACATTCACACAATAATCTTTTCTACACCAACATTCACCAACATCCTGGAATTTTTTTGAACTTGGAAAAAATATAGTTTGAATTTTCAGGACGGTGGAATGTGTTGAAGGTGGAATGGTTTGAATCTGATAAAAAATGTGGGAATTGTGCAACTTTGAAAAATGTCCCATTCTTTTCAATGGGAATTCCATGGAAATTTGGGAATTTCGAGAAAAGCGGGAATTTTTTTGAAAATGGTAAAAAAAACAAACCTTGAATATTATGAATGAGTTGAAATGGTTGGTGTTGGAATTTTTAAAAGCGGTTGAGAAATGTTGAAGTAGTAACATGTTGAATTGAGAAATGGTATTATGGAATTCCTGGAATTTCGAAGGGGGAAAAAGGGAATTTTTACAGTTCAAATAACAACTTTGTTTTTTGTCCTGATTAAGAGGAATATTTTGATGGTGGAACTATTGAAGTGGGTGGGAAAATGTGGGAGGAGTAGTTGCCAGAAAAAAAGGGTGTAAATAGGGCTTTGGAAAAGCAGAATTTCTGGAAAATCCTGGAATTTTTTTTAACTTGGAAAAAATATAGTTTGAATTTTCTGGATGGTGGAATGTGTTGAAGGTGGAATGGTTTGAATCGGTTGAAAAATGTGGGAATTGTGGAAGTTTGAAAAATGGACAATTCATTTTGAATGGGGAAAATGTCCCTAAAACTAGGAATTCTAGGAAATCCGGGAGTTTGTTTACAATTGTTGAAAGGGAGCACACAATTCCCGAACAGGCTGAATATTTTGGAGTTGGAACGGTTTGAATCTGATAAAAAATGTGGGAATTGTGCAACTTTGAAAAATGTCCCATTCTTTTCAATGGGAATTTCATGGAAATTTGGGAATTTTGGGAAAAGTGGGAATTTTTTGGAAAATGGTAAAAAAAAAAAAAAAAAAAAAACTTGAATATTATGAATGAGTTGAAATGGTTGGTGTTGGAATTTTCAAAAACAGTTGAGAAATGTTGAAGTAGTAACATGTTGAATTGAGAAATTGAACAAATTACGGAATTCCTGGAATTTCGAGGGGGGAAAAAGGGAATTTTTCCAGTTCAAATAACAACTTTGTTTTTTGTCCTGATTAAGAGGAATATTTTGATGGTGGAACTGTTGAAGTGGGTGGAAAAATGTGAGAGGAGTAGTTGCCAGAAAAAAGGGTGTAAATAGTGCTTTGGAAAAGCAGAATTTATGGAAAATCCTGGAATTTTTTTGAACTTGGAAAAAATATAGTTTGAATTTTCTGGATGGTGGAATGTGTTGAAGGTGGAATGGTTTGAATCGGTTGAAAAATGTGGGAATTGTTGAAGTTTGAAAAATGGACAATTCATTTTGAATGGGGAAAATGTCCCTAAAACTAGGAATTCTAGGAAATCCGGGAGTTTGTTTACAATTGTTGAAAGGGAGCACACAATTCCTGAAAAGGCTGAATATTTTGAAATTGGAACGGTTTGAATCTGATAAAAAATGTGGGAATTGTGCAGCTTTGAAAAATGTCCCATTCTTTTCAATGGGAATTTCATGAAAATTTGGGAATTTTGGGAAAAGCGGGAATTTTTTTGAAAATGGTAAAAAACAAATTTGAATATTATGAATGAGTTGAAATGGTTGGTGTTGGAATTTTTAAAAGCGGTTGAGAAATGTTGAAGCAGTAACATGTTGAATTAAGAACTGGTATTATGGAATTCCTGGAATTTCGGGGGGGGGGGGAAGGGAATTTTTCCAGTTCAAATAACAACTTTGTTTTTTGTCCTGATTAAGAGGAATATTTTGATGGTGGAACTGTTGAAGTGGGTGGAAAAATGTGGGAGGGGTAGTTGCCAGAAAAAAGGGTGTAAATAGGGCTTTGGAAAAGCAGAATTTTTGGAAAATCCTGGAATATTTTTGAACTTGGAAAAAATATAGTTAGAATTTTCTGGACGGTGGAATGTGTTGAAGGTGGAATGGTTTGAATCGGTTGAAAAATGTGGGAATTGTGAAAGTTTGAAAAATGGACAATTCATTTTGAATGGGGAAAATGTCCCTAAAACTAGGAATTCTAGGAAATCCGGGAGTTTGTTTACAATTGTTGAAAGGGAGCACACAATTCCCGAACAGGCTGAATATTTTGAAATTGGAACGGTTTGAATCTGATAAAAAATGTGGGAATTGTGCAGCTTTGAAAAATGTCCCATTCTTTTCAATGGGAATTTCATGGAAATTTGGGAATTTCGGGAAAAGCGGGAATTTTTTTGAAAATGTTAAAAAAAAAAACTTGAATATTATGATCGAGTTGAAATGGTTGTTGTTGGAATTTTTAAAAACGGTTGAGAAATGTTGAAGTAGTAACATGTTGAATTGAGAAATGGTATTATGGAATTCCTGGAATTTCGGGGTGGGGGAAAGGGAATTTTTTCAGTTCAAATAACTTTATTTTTTGTCCTGATTAAGAGGAATATTTTGATGGTGGAACTGTTGAAGTGGGTGGAAAAATGTGAGAGGAGTAGTTGCCAGAAAAAAAGGGTGTAAATAGTGCTTTGGAAAAGCAGAATTTATGGAAAATCCTGGAATTTTTTTGAACTTGGAAAAAATATAGTTTGAATTTTCAGGACGGTGGAATGTGTTGAAGGTGGAATGGTTTGAATTGGTTGAAAAATGTGGGAATTGTGGAAGTTTGAAAAATGGACAATTCATTTTGAATGGGGAAAATATCCCTAAAACTAGGAATTCTAGGAAATCCGGGAGTTTGTTTACAATTGTTGAAAGGGAGCACACAATTCCCGAACAGGCTGAATATTTTGGAGTTGGAACGGTTTGAATCTGATAAAAAATGTGGGAATTGTGCAGCTTTGAAAAATGTCCCATTCTTTTCAATGGGAATTTCATGGAAATTTGGGAATTTCGGGAAAAGCGGCAATTTTTTTGAAAATGGTAAAAAAAAAACTTGAATATTATGAATGAGTTGAAATGGTTGTTGTTGGAATTTTTAAAAATGGTTGAGAAATGTTGAAGTAGTAACATGTTGAATTGAGAAATGGTATTATGGAATTCCTGGAATTTCGGGGTGGGGGAAAGGGAATTTTTTCAGTTCAAATAACTTTATTTTTTGTCCTGATTAAGAGGAATATTTTGATGGTGGAACTGTTGAAGTGGGTGGAAAAATGTGAGAGGAGTAGTTGCCAGAAAAAAAGGGTGTAAATAGGGCTTTGGAAAAGCAGAATTTATGGAAAATCCTGGAATTTTTTTGAACTTGGAAAAAATATAGTTTGAATTTTCAGGACGGTGGAATGTGTTGAAGGTGGAATAGTTTGAATCGGTTGAAAAATGTGGGAATTGTGGAAGTTTGAAATATGGACAATTCATTTTGAATGGGGAAAATGTCCCTAAAACTAGGAATTCTAGGAAATCCGGGAGTTTGTTTACAATTGTTGAAAGGGAGCACACAATTCCCGAACAGGCTGAATATTTTGGAGTTGGAACGGTTTGAATCTGATAAAAAAAAATGTGGGAATTGTGCAGCTTTGAAAAATGTCCCATTCTTTTCAATGGGAATTTCATGGAAATTTGGGAATTTCGGGAAAAGCGGGAATTTTTTGGAAAATATTATGAATGAGTTGAAATGGTTGGTGTTGGAATTTTTAAAAACATTTGAGAAATGTTGAAGTAGTAACATGTTGAATTGAGAAATTGAACAAATTACGGAATTCCTGGAATTTCGGGGGGAAAAAGGGAATTTTTCCAGTTCAAATAACAACTTTGTTTTTTGTCCTGATTAAGAGGAATATTTTGATGGTGGAACTGTTGGAGTGGGTGGGAAAATGTGGGAGGAGTAGTTGCCAGAAAAAAGGGTGTAAATAGGGCTTTGGAAAAGCAGAATTTCTGGAAAATCCTGGAATTTTTTTTAACTTGGAAAAAATATAGTTTGAATTTTCAGGACTGTGGAATGTGTTGAAGGTGGAATGGTTTGAATCGGTTGAAAAATGTGGGAATTGTGGAAGTTTGAAAAATGGACAATTCATTTTGATTGGGGAAAATATCCCTAAAACTAGGAATTCTAGGAAATCCGGGAGTTTGTTTACAATTGTTGAAAGGGAGCGCACAATTCCCGAACAGGCTGAATATTTTGGAGTTGGAACGGTTTGAATCTGATTTCAAAAAATGTGGGAATTGTGCAGCTTTGAAAAATGTCCCATTCTTTTCAATGGGAATTCCATGGAAATTTGGGAATTTTGGGAAAAGCGGGAATTTTTTTGAAAATGGTAAAAAAAACAACTTGAATATTATGAATGAGTTGAAATGGTTGGTGTTGGAATTTTTAAAAGCGGTTGAGAAATGTTGAAGTAGTAACATGTTGAATTGAGAAATGGTATTATGGAATTCCTGGAATTTCGGGGGGGGAAAGGGAATTTTTCCAGTTCAAATAACAACTTTGTTTTTTGTCCTGATTAAGAGGAATATTTGGATGGTGGAACTTTTGAAGTGGGTGGAAAAATGTGGGAGGAGTAGTTGCCAGAAAAAAGGGTGTAAATAGGGCTTTGGAAAAGCAGAATTTCTGGAAAATCCTGGAATTTTTTTTGAACTTGGAAAAAATATAGTTTGAATTTTCTGGATGGTGGAATGTGTTGAAGGTGGAATGGTTTGAATCGGTTGAAAAATGTGGGAATTGTGGAAGTTTGAAAAATGGACAATTCATTTTGAATGGGGAAAATGTCCCTAAAACTAGGAATTCTAGGAAATCCGGGAGTTTGTTTACAATTGTTGAAAGGGAGCACACAATTCCTGAACAGGCTGAATAGTTTGAAATTGGAACGGTTTGAATCTGATTTAAAAAAAATTGGGAATTGTGCAGCTTTGAAAAATGTCCCATTCTTTTCAATGGGAATTTCATGGAATTTTGGGAAAAGCGGGAATTTTTTTGAAAATGGTTAAAAAAAAAACAAACTTGAATATTATGAATGAGTTGAAATGGTTGGTGTTGGAATTTTTAAAAACGGTTGAGAAATGTTGAAGTAGTAACATGTTGAATTGAGAAATTGAACAAATTACGGAATTCCTGGAATTTCGGGGGGGGGGGGGGGGGAAAGGGAATTTTTCCAGTTCAAATAACAACTTTGTTTTTTGTCCTGATTAAGAGGAATATTTTGATGGTGGAACTGTTGGAGTGGGTGGAAAAATGTGGGAGGAGTAGTTGCCAGAAAAAAAGGGTGTAAATAGGGCTTTGGAAAAGCAGAATTTCTGGAAAATCCTGGAATTTTTTTTGAACTTGGAAAAAATATAGTTTGAATTTTCTGGATGGTGGAATGTGTTGAAGGTGGAATGGTTTGAATCGGTTGAAAAATGTGGGAATTGTGGAAGTTTGAAAAATGGACAATTCATTTTGAACGGGGAAAATGTCCCTAAAACTAGGAATTCTAGGAAATCCGGGAGTTTGTTTACAATTGTTGAAAGGGAGCACACAATTCCTGAACAGGCTGAATATTTTGAAATTGGAACGGTTTGAATCTGATAAAAAAAAATGTGGGAATTGTGCAGCTTTGAAAAATGTCCCATTCTTTTCAATGGGAATTTCGGGAAAAGCGGGAATTTTTTTGAAAATGGTTAAAAAAAAAAACTTGAATATTATGAATGAGTTGAAATGGTTGTTGTTGGAATTTTTAGAAACGGTTGAGAAATGTTGAAGTAGTAACATGTTGAATTGAGAAATTGAACAAATTACGGAATTCCTGGAATTTCGGGGGGGAAAAAAGGGAATTTTTCCAGTTCAAATAACAACTTTATTTTTTGTCCTGATTAAGAGGAATATTTTGATGGTGGAACTGTTGAAGTGGGTGGAAAAATGTGGGAGGAGTAGTTGCCAGAAAAAAGGGTGTAAATAGGGCTTTGGAAAAGCAGAATTTCTGGAAAATCCTGGAATTTTTTTGAACTTGGAAAAAATATAGTTTGAATTTTCTGGATGGTGGAATGTGTTGAAGGTGGAATCTCTGTCACCTTCCAGAAGATCATGAAGCGCCTCATCAAGAGACACATCCTCAAAGCACAGCAAGATAGAGAAAACCACCAAGGGAGTGAAGGTGAGGAACACACACACACACACACACACACACACACACACACACACACACACACACACACACACACCTGAGTGTACCTGGGCGCAGGTGAGCTGAAGGAGATCAAGCAGGACATCTCCAGTCTTGGCCAGGAGCTGCTGGAGGCCAGCAAGCAGGAAGTGAGCGTCCTGGCGGAGGTCATCAGCCACCTGGGTGAGGTGTGACCAGGGACACTTCATTAGGTACACGTCCCTTTTCAAAAACTGACGTCACTGGAAAAACTGGTTATAATATTCAGGTCAGTTCTGAAGTTTGGCCACACGGTGGTGCTGTCGTACATTGTAAGATGCTGTTTGTCTTTATATTGTTGATATATTCTCTGCAATATTATAACAATATGAATATAATATGAATATGAATATGAATATTACAACTCTAAGATGTCACATTAATAGGAGGAATGAAGGAGATAAGTTATAATATTGTTTATTAGAACTGTAACCTTGTAATACTGTACTATACTCTTATCTTACACTGACAGACAAATAACAGTGCCTTTATTTTGAAAGGTGTTATGTAGTAGAAGTACTACAACATCAAAGATGTCAAGTAGTATAAGTACTGCAATATCAAAGCTGTCAAGTAGTATAAGTACTGCAACATCAAAAATGTCAAGTAGTATAAGTACTGCAGTATCAAATGTGTCAAGTAGTATAAGTACTGCAGTATCAAAGGTGTCAAGTAGTATAAGTACTGCAATATCAAAGGTGTCAAGTAGTATAAGTACTGCAGTATCAAAGGTGTCAAGTAGTATAAGTACTGCAGTATCAAAGGTGTCAAGTAGTATAAGTACTACAACATCAAAGGTGTCAAGTAGTATAAGTACTGCAATATCAAAGGTGTCAAGTAGTATAAGTACTGCAGTATCAAAGGTGTCAAGTAGTATAAGTACTGCAATATCACAGATGTCAAGTAGTATAAGTACTGCAACATCAAAAATGTCAAGTAGTATAAGTACTGCAACATCACAGATGTCAAGTAGTATAAGTACTGCAACATCAAAAATGTCAAGTAGTATAAGTACTGCAGTATCAAAGGTGTCAAGTAATATAAGTACTGCAGTATCAAAGGTGTCAAGTAGTAAAAGTACTGCAATTTCAAAGCTGTCAAGTAGTATAAGTACTGCAACATCAAAAATGTCAAGTAATATAAGTACTGCAGTATCAAATAAGTACTGCAATATCAAAGCTGTCAAGTAGTATAAGTACTGCAACATTAAAAATGTCAAGTAGTATAAGTACTGCAATATCACAGATGTCAAGTAGTATAAGTACTGCAATATCAAAGGTGTCAAGTAGTAAGAGTACTGCAACATCAAAAATGTCAAGTAATATAAGTACTGCAGTATCAAAGGTGTCAAGTAGTATAAGTACTGCAGTATCAAAGGTGTCAAGTAGTGTAAGTACTGCAACATCAAAGCTGTCAAGTAGTATAAGTACTGCAACATCAAAAATGTCAAGTAGTATAAGTACTGCAACATCAAAAATGTCAAGTAGTATAAGTACTGCAATATCACAGATGTCAAGTAGTATAAGTACTGCAATATCAAAGGTGTCAAGTAGTATAAGTACTGCAGTATCAAAAGTGTCAAGTAGTATAAGTACTGCAATACCACAGATGTCAAGTAGTATAAGTACTGCAGTATCAAAGGTGTCAAGTAGTATAAGTACTGCAGTATCAAAGCTGTCAAGTAGTATAAGTACTGCAATATCAAAGGTGTAAAGTAGTATAAGTACTGCAATATCACAGATGTCAAGTAGTATAAGTACGGCAACATCAAAAATGTCAAGTAGTATAAGTATTGCAATATCAAAGGTGTCAAGTAGTATAAGTACTGCAATATCACAGATGTCAAGTAGTATAAGTACTGCAGTATCAAAGGTGTCAAGTAGTATAAGTACTGCAATATCAAAGGTGTCAAGTAATATAAGTACTGCAATATCAAAGGTGTCAAGTAGTATAAGTACTGCAATATCACAGATGTCAAGTAGTATAAGTACTGCAATATTACAGATGTCAAGTAGTATAAGTACTGCAATATTACAGATGTCAAGTAGTATAAGTACTGCAATATTACAGATGTCAAGTAGTATAACTACTGCAATATCAAAGTTGTCAAGTAGTATAAGTACTGCAACATCAAAAATGTCAAGTAATATAAGTACTGCAGTATCAAAGGTGTCAAGTAGTATAAGTACTGCAACATCACAGATGTCAAGTAGTATAAGTACTGCAACATCACAGATGTCAAGTAGTATAAGTACTGCAACATCAAAAATGTCAAGTAGTATAAGTATTGCAATATCAAAGGTGTCAAGTAGTATAAGTACTGCAACATCACAGATGTCAAGTAGTATAAGTACTGCAACATCACAGATGTCAAGTAGTATAAGTACTGCAACATCAAAAATGTCAAGTAGTATAAGTATTGCAATATCAAAGGTGTCAAGTAGTATAAGTACTGCAATATCACAGATGTCAAGTAGTATAAGTACTGCAATATCACAGATGTCAAGTAGTATAAGTACGGCAACATCAAAAATGTCAAGTAGTATAAGTATTGCAATATCAAAGGTGTCAAGTAGTATAAGTACTGCAATATCACAGATGTCAAGTAGTATAAGTACTGCAGTATCAAAGGTGTCAAGTAGTATAAGTACTGCAATATCAAAGGTGTCAAGTAATATAAGTACTGCAATATCAAAGGTGTCAAGTAGTATAAGTACTGCAATATCACAGATGTCAAGTAGTATAAGTACTGCAATATTACAGATGTCAAGTAGTATAAGTACTGCAACATCACAGATGTCAAGTAGTATAACTACTGCAATATCAAAGTTGTCAAGTAGTATAAGTACTGCAACATCAAAAATGTCAAGTAATATAAGTACTGCAGTATCAAAGGTGTCAAGTAGTATAAGTACTGCAACATCACAGATGTCAAGTAGTATAAGTACTGCAACATCACAGATGTCAAGTAGTATAAGTACTGCAACATCAAAAATGTCAAGTAGTATAAGTATTGCAATATCAAAGGTGTCAAGTAGTATAAGTACTGCAATATCACAGATGTCAAGTAGTATAAGTACTGCAATATCACAGATGTCAAGTAGTATAAGTACGGCAACATCAAAAATGTCAAGTAGTATAAGTATTGCAATATCAAAGGTGTCAAGTAGTATAAGTACTGCAATATCACAGATGTCAAGTAGTATAAGTACTGCAGTATCAAAGGTGTCAAGTAGTATAAGTACTGCAATATCAAAGGTGTCAAGTAATATAAGTACTGCAATATCAAAGGTGTCAAGTAGTATAAGTACTGCAATATCACAGATGTCAAGTAGTATAAGTACTGCAATATTACAGATGTCAAGTAGTATAAGTACTGCAACATCACAGATGTCAAGTAGTATAACTACTGCAATATCAAAGTTGTCAAGTAGTATAAGTACTGCAACATCAAAAATGTCAAGTAATATAAGTACTGCAGTATCAAAGGTGTCAAGTAGTATAAGTACTGCAACATCACAGATGTCAAGTAGTATAAGTACTGCAACATCACAGATGTCAAGTAGTATAAGTACTGCAACATCAAAAATGTCAAGTAGTATAAGTATTGCAACATCACAGATGTCAAGTAGTATAAGTACTGCAATATCACAGATGTCAAGTAGTATAAGTACTGCAATATCACAGATGTCAAGTACAAAGCCCAAAAGCAGTGAAGTTGTCAGGTTGTGTAAAAGTTAAATAAAAAGAGAATACAACAAATCATTTTCAACTTATATTCAATTGAATAGACTGCAAAGACAAGATATTTAACATTGGAACTGAGAAACCTAAATTTAAAAACATTTTTTTTAAATTAAAAAAATTTGAAAATCATTTTTTACCTTGAAAAAAAATTTTACCTTGAAAATTTTTTTGTACCTTGAAAATCATTTTTTACCTTGAAAAAAAATTTTACCTTGAAAAAAAAATTTTACCTTGAAAATTTTTTTGTGCTTTGAAAATCATTTTTTACCTTGAAAAAAAAAATTGTAAGGTAAAAAAAAATTTTCAAGGTAAAATTTTTTTTTCAAGGTTAAAAATGATTTTCAAGGTAAAAAATGATTTTCAAGTTAAAAAATGATTTTCAAGGTCAAACAAATTTTTAAGGTAAAAAAAATTTTCAAGGTAAACATTTTTTTCAAGGTAAAAAATGATTTTCAAGGTAAAAAATGATTTTCAAGGAAAAAAAAATGTTTCAAGGTAAAAAAAAATTTTAAGGTAAAAAAAAATTTTCAAAGTAAAAAATGATTTTCAAGGTAAAAAAAAAATGTTAAGGTTAAAAAAAATTTTCAAGGTTAAATTTTGTTTTCAAGGTTAAAAATGATTTGCAAGGTAAAAAATGATTTTCAAGGTAACATTTTTTTTTCAAGGTAAAATTTTTTTTTTCAAGTTAAAAAAAGAATTTCAAGGTAAAAAAAATTTAAGGTAAAAAGTAAAAAAAAAATTTCAAGGTTAAAAATGATTTTCAAGGTACAAAAAAATTTTCAAGGTAAAATTTTTTTTTCAAGTTAAAACATTTTTTTCAAGGTAAAAAATGATTTTCAAGGTACAAAACAGTTTTCAAGGTAAAACTTTTTTTTCAAGGTAAAAAATGATTTTCAAATTTTTTTAATTTTTAAAAAGTGTTTTTAAATGTTTTTATTTTATTTTATTTTTTTTATTTGTAAAAATTTTTAAACTTTTTTTTATTTTTTTTTATTTTTTAAAACAATTTAAAACAATTTTAAATGTTTTTAATTTTTTTTAAACAATTTTAACAATTAACATTTTTTTTAGGGTTAGGGTTATGGTTAGGGTTAGGGTTAGGGTTAGGGTTAAGATTAGGGTTAGGGTTAGGGTTAGGTTTACCTAGAAAAAAGTTTTGCACCTTGAAAATCATTTTTTACCTTAAAAATCATGTTTTAACTTAAAACTTTTTTTTAAAATTTTTTTAAAGTTTTTTTAAAGTTTTTTTAAAGTTTTTTTAAAGTTTTTTTAAAGTTTTTTTAAAGTTTTTTTTAATTTTTTTTTAATTTTTGTAAAAATTTTAATTTAAAATTTTTTTTATTTTTATTTTAACATTTAAAAAAAAAAAAAAAATTAAATTTAAAAAAAAAATGTTTTAAATTGTTTAAATATTTTTAACTTTTTTTAACTATTTTAACTTTTTTTTAAATTTTTTTACCCTAACCCTAACCCTAATCTTAACCCTTACCCTAACCCTAACCCTAAAAAAAATGTTAATTGTTAAAATTGTTTAAAAAAATTAAATAAATTTAAAATTGTTTTAAATTGTTTAAAAATAATTTACAAATAAAAAAAAGTTAAAAAAATTTTACAAATTAAAAAAAATAAAAGAATTTAAAAACATTTTTTAAAAATTTAAAAAATTTGAAAATCATTTTTTTCCTTGAAAAAAAATTTTTATCTTAAAAAAAAATTTTACCTTGAAAATTTTTTTGCACCTTGAAAATCATTTTTTACCTTGAAAAAAAATTTTACCTTGAAAAAAAAATTTTACCTTCAAAATTTTTTTGTACCTTGAAAATCATTTTTTACCTTGAAAATCATGTTTTAACTTAAAACATTTTTTTTAATATCTTAATTTTTTAAAAGTTTAAAAAAAATTTTTTTTTTAATTTTTGTAAATATTTTTAACTTTTTTTTACTTTTTTTTTAGCTTTTTTTTAAACTTTTTTTAAACTTTTTTTTTACTTTTTTAACTTTTTTTAAAAACTTTTTTTAACTTTTTTTTAAAACAATTTACCCTAACCTTAACCCTAACCCTAACCCTAACCCTAAAAAAAATGTTAATTGTTAAAATTGTTTTAAAAAAAATTAAAAAAAGTTTACAAAATTTTACAAATTAGTGTTTTTGCAAATATTAGCTCACTTGGAATTTGATGCATGCAACATGTTTCAAAAAAGCTGGCACAAGTGGCAAAAAAGACTGAGCAAGTTGAGGAATGCTCATCAAAGACTTATTTGGAACATCCCACAGGTGAACAGGCTAATTGGGAACCGGTGGGTGCCATGATTGGCTATAAAAGTAGATTCCATGAAATGCTCAGTCATTCACAAACAAGGACGGGGCGAGGGTCACCACTTTGTCAACAAATGCCTGAGCAAATTGTTTAAGAACAACATTTCTCAAGCAGCTATTGCAAGGAATTTAAGGAATTTCACCATCTACGCTCCGTAATATCATCAAAAGGTTCAGAGGATCTGGAGAAATCACTTCACGTAAGCGGCATACCCGTGACCTCAGGCATCAAAAAGCCACATCAGTGTGTAAAGGATATCACCACATGGGCTCAGGAACACTTCAGAAAACCACTGTCAGTAACTACAGTTGGTCGCTACTTCTGTAAGTGCAAGTTAAAACTCTGCTATGCAAAGCCAAAGCCATTTATCAACAACACCCAGAAACACTTCGCTGGGCCTGAGCTCATCTAAGATGGACTGATGCAAAGTGGAAAAGTCTTCTGTGGTCTGACAAGTCCACATTTCACATTACATATAAGTTGAAAAGGATTTGTTGTATTTTGTTTTTATTTACCATTTACACAACATGACAACTTCACTGCTTTTGTAGTTTGTAGAAAGTGAATATAAGTTAATATAAGTTAATATAAAGTGAATATAAAATGAATATAAGTGAATATAAAGTGAATATAAAGGTGATAAGAAGGTGATGTTATCCAGTAGTCACCATGTGAGAATGTGTCTGATATCAGTGCAGTGTGACGCAGGAGATATCACCAAGGTCTTTGAATGCACCATCTACTTCCTGACTACACAAACACCACACTTTCATCAAAGTAGTACTACATCCACACTTCTAATACTACATCCACACCTCTAATACTACTTCCACACTTCTAATACTACATCCACACTTCTAATACTACATCCACACTTCTAATACTACATCCACACTTCTAATACTACATCCACACTTCTAATACTACATCCACACCTCTAATACCACATCCACACCTCTAATACCACATCCACACCTCTAATACTACATCCACACTTCTAATACTACATCCACACCTCTAATACTACTTCCACACTTCTAATACTACATCCACACTTCTAATACTACATCCACACTTCTAATACTACATCCACACCTCTAATACTACATCCACACCTCTAATACTACATCCACACTTCTAATACTACATCCACACTTCTAATACTACATCCACACTTCTAATACTACATCCACACTTCTAATACTACATCCACACTTCTAATACTACATCCACACTTCTAATACTACATCCACACTTCTAATACTACATCCACACTTCTAATACTACATCCATTTCCATGACTATTTACATTGTAGATTGTCACATCAAAACTATGACATCTGTAAAGTGAAAACCCTTCAAGATGACTACCTTTTGGAGCTCATCAAGAGAATGCCAAGAGTGTGCAAAGCAGTAATCAGAACAAAGGGTGGCTATTTTGAAGAAACTAGAATACATACATAATCACATTTCATCAGACATAAATTAACGTTGTTGCCCTAGGGTAAATTGGGTAACACATGGCACACTGATCAAGCTTAACCTAATGTTACTATAACAATCTACAAGGTTAATATAGCTGGCTTCTCTTTCTTCCCCTCCATTTTTCTGCCTTCGTTTGTATCTCTAGTTATCATTACATATATGTATTGTTGCATTTGAACAACTATTGTTGATAATAAAGGTCAATTATTGGTATTATTCATTATCAATACTACTATTTCTATTGGTATTTGTATTGCTCCATTTGTAGTGTAATAATCTTCATTGTCATTTTTGTATTATTATTTATTTCACTAACTGCTTATTTGCTATCACTTTTACCATATTTGTCCTATTTGCTGATGTTGTTCTATTGTTGTTGTTGTTGTTGTTATTGTTGTTGTTGTTTGCTGCTGTTGTTTTTGTCTCTCTGTCTTATCCCCCTCTTGTCCCAACTATGTGTATATATATAATATATATATATACATATACATATGTACGCATATAAATATAATATAAGTCCTGTAATACTAGTATGGTGACAACACTAGTAATAACTCATGTAATACTAGTATGGTGACAACACTAATAATAACTCATGTAATACTAGTATAGTGACAACACTAATAATAACTCATGTAATACTAGTCTGGTGACTACACTAATAATAACTCATGTAATATTAGTATGATGACTACACTAATAATAACTCATGTAATATTAGTATGATGACAACACTAATAATAACTCATGTAATATTAGTATGGTGACTACACTAATAATAACTCATGTAATACTAGTATGGTGACATCACTAATAATAACTCATGTAATATTAGTATGGTGACTACACTAATAATAACTCATGTAATACTAGTATGGTGACTACACTAATAATAACTCATGTAATACTAGTATGGTGACATCACTAATAATAACTCATGTAATATTAGTATGGTGACATCACTAATAATAACTCATGTAATACTAGTATGCTGACTACACTAATAATAACTCATGTAATATTAGTATGATGACAACACTAATAATAACTCATGTAATATTTGTATGATGACAACACTAATAATAACTCATGTAATATTAGTATGGTGACAACACTAATAATAACTCATGTAATATTAGTATGGTGACATCACTAATAATAACTCATGTAATACTAGTATGGTGACTACACTAATCATAACTCATGTAATACTAGTATGGTGACATCACTAATAATAACTCATGTAATACTAGTATGGTGACATCACTAATACTAACTCATGTAATACTAGTATGGTGACATCACTAATAATAACTCACGTAATACTAGTATGGTGACTACACTAATAATAACTCATGTAATACTAGTATGGTGACTACACTAATAATAACTCATGTAATATTAGTATGGTGACTACACTAATAATAACTCATGTAATACTAGTATGGTGACATCACTAATAATAACTCATGTAATACTAGTATGGTGACATCACTAATACTAACTCATGTAATACTAGTATGGTGACATCACTAATAATAACTCACGTAATACTAGTATGGTGACTACACTAATAATAACTCATGTAATATTAGTATGGTGACTACACTAATAATAACTCTTGTAATATTAGTATGGTGACATCACTAATAATAACTCATGTAATACCAGTATGATGACTACACTAATAATAACTCATGTAATATTAGTATGATGACAACACTAATAATAACTCATGTAATATTAGTATGATGACAACACTAATAATAACTCATGTAATACTAGTATGGTGACATCACTAATAATAACTCATGTAATACTAGTATGGTGACATCACTAATAACTCATGTAATACTAGTATGGTGACAACACTAATAATAACTCATGTAATACTAGTATGGTGACAACACTAATAATAACTCATGTAATACTAGTATTGTGACATCACTAATAATAACTATTGTAATACTAGTATGGTGACATCACTAATACTAACTCATGTAATACTAGTATGGTGACATCACCAATAATAACTCCTGTGATACTAGTATAGTGACAACACTAATAATAACTCATGTAATATTAGTATGGTGACATCACTAATAATAACTCATGTAATACTAGTATGGTGACATCACTAATAATAACTCATGTAATACTAGTATGGTGACTACACTAATAATAACTCATGTAATACTAGTATGGTGACATCACTAATAATAACTCATGTAATACTAGTATGATGACATCACTAATAATAACTCATGTAATACTAGTATAGTGACAACACTAATAATAACTCATGTAATACTAGTATGGTGACATCACTAATAATAACTCATGTAATACTAGTATGATGACTACACTAATAATAACAACTCATGTAATACTAGTATGGTGACATCACTAATAATAACTCATGTAATACTAGTATGGTGACTAAACTAATAACTCATGTAATACTAGTATAGTGACATCACTAATAATAACTCATGTAATATTAGTATGGTGACTACACTAATAATAACTCATGTAATACTAGTATGGTGACATCACTAATAATAACTCATGTAATACTAGTATGGTGACTACACTAATAATAACTCATGTAATACTAGTATAGTGACAACACTAATAATAACTCATGTAATACTAGTATGATGACATCACTAATAATAACTCCTGTAATATTAGTATGATGACAACACTAATAATAACTCCTGTTATACTAGTATAGTGACAACACTAATAATAACTCATGTAATATTAGTATGGTGACATCACTAATACTAACTCATGTAATATTAGTATGGTGACAACACTAATAATAACTCATGTAATATTAGTATGGTGACTACACTAATAATAACTCATGTAATATTAGTATGGTGACATCACTAATAATAACTCATGTAATACTAGTATGGTGACATCACTAATAATAACTCATGTAATACTAGTATGATGACTACACTAATAATAACTCATGTAATACTAGTATGGTGACATCACTAATAATAACTCATGTAATATTAGTATGGTGACATCACTAATAATAACTCATGTAATACTAGTATGGTGACATCACTAATAATAACTCATGTAATACTAGTATGGTGACATCACTAATAATAACTCATGTAATACTAGTATGGTGACTAAACTAATAACTCATGTAATACTAGTATAGTGACATCACTAATAATAACTCATGTAATATTAGTATGGTGACTACACTAATAATAACTCATGTAATACTAGTATGGTGACATCACTAATAATAACTCATGTAATACTAGTATGGTGACATCACTAATAATAACTATTGTAATACTAGTATGGTGACATCACTAATACTAACTCATGTAATACTAGTATGGTGACATCACCAATAATAACTCCTGTGATACTAGTATAGTGACAACACTAATAATAACTCATGTAATATTAGTATGGTGACATCACTAATAATAACTCATGTAATACTAGTATGGTGACATCACTAATAATAACTCATGTAATACTAGTATGGTGACTACACTAATAATAACTCATGTAATACTAGTATGGTGACATCACTAATAATAACTCATGTAATACTAGTATGATGACTACACTAATAATAACTCATGTAATACTAGTATGGTGACATCACTAATAATAACTCATGTAATACTAGTATGATGACTACACTAATAATAACAACTCATGTAATACTAGTATGGTGACATCACTAATAATAACTCATGTAATACTAGTATGGTGACTAAACTAATAACTCATGTAATACTAGTATAGTGACATCACTAATAATAACTCATGTAATATTAGTATGGTGACTACACTAATAATAACTCATGTAATACTAGTATGGTGACATCACTAATAATAACTCATGTAATACTAGTATGGTGACTACACTAATAATAACTCATGTAATACTAGTATAGTGACAACACTAATAATAACTCATGTAATACTAGTATAGTGACAACACTAATAATAACTCATGTAATACTAGTATGATGACATCACTAATAATAACTCCTGTAATATTAGTATGATGACAACACTAATAATAACTCCTGTTATACTAGTATAGTGACAACACTAATAATAACTCATGTAATATTAGTATGGTGACATCACTAATACTAACTCATGTAATATTAGTATGGTGACAACACTAATAATAACTCATGTAATATTAGTATGGTGACTACACTAATAATAACTCATGTAATACTAGTATGGTGACATCACTAATAATAACTCATGTAATACTAGTATGATGACTACACTAATAATAACTCATGTAATACTAGTATGGTGACATCACTAATAATAACTCATGTAATATTAGTATGGTGACATCACTAATAATAACTCATGTAATACTAGTATGGTGACATCACTAATAATAACTCATGTAATACTAGTATGGTGACATCACTAATAATAACTCATGTAATACTAGTATGGTGACTAAACTAATAACTCATGTAATACTAGTATAGTGACATCACTAATAATAACTCATGTAATATTAGTATGGTGACTACACTAATAATAACTCATGTAATACTAGTATGGTGACATCACTAATAATAACTCCTGTGATACTAGTATGGTGACTACACTAATAATAACTCATGTAATACTAGTATAGTGACAACACTAATAATAACTCATGTAATACTAGTATAGTGACAACACTAATAATAACTCATGTAATACTAGTATGATGACATCACTAATAATAACTCCTGTAATATTAGTATGATGACAACACTAATAATAACTCCTGTGATACTAGTATAGTGACAACACTAATAATAACTCATGTAATATTAGTATGGTGACTACACTAATAACTATTGTAATATTAGTATGGTGACATCACTAATAATAACTCATGTAATACTAGTATGATGACTACACTAATAATAACGCATGTAATATTAGTATGATGACTACACTAATAATAACGCATGTAATATTAATATGGTGACAACACTAATAATAACTCATGTAATATTATTATGATGACAACACTAATAATAACTCATGTAATACTAGTATGGTGACATCACTAATAATAACTCATGTAATACTAGTATGGTGACTACACTAATGATAACTCATGTAATACTAGTATGGTGACAACACTAATAATAACTCATGTAATACTAGTATGGTGACAACACTAATAATAACTCATGTAATACTAGTATGGTGACATCACTAATAATAACTCATGTAATACTAGTATGGTGACATCACTAATAATAACTCATGTAATACTAGTATGGTGACATCACTAATAATAACTCATGTAATACTAGTATGATGACTACACTAATAATAACTCCTGTAATACTAGTATGATGACAACACTAATAATAACTCCTGTGATACTAGTATAGTGACAACACTAATAATAACTCCTGTAATATTAGTATGGTGACTACACTAATAATAACTCCTGTAATATTAGTATGGTGACTACACTAATAATAACTCCTGTAATATTAGTATGGTGACATCACTAATAATAACTCATGTAATATTAGTATGGTGACATCACTAATAATAACTCCTGTAATATTAGTATGGTGACATCACTAATAATAACTCATGTAATACTAGTATGATGACTACACTAATAATAACTCCTGTAATATTAGTATGGTGACATCACTAATAATAACTCATGTAGTATTAGTATGGTGACATCACTAATAATAACTCATGTAATACTAGTATGATGACTACACTAATAATAACTCCTGTGATACTAGTATAGTGACAACACTAATAATAACTCATGTAATATTAGTATGGTGACTACACTAATAACTATTGTAATATTAGTATGGTGACATCACTAATAATAACTCATGTAATACCAGTATGATGACTACACTAATAATAACGCATGTAATATTAATATGGTGACAACACTAATAATAACTCATGTAATATTATTATGATGACAACACTAATAATAACTCATGTAATACTAGTATGGTGACATCACTAATAATAACTCATGTAATACTAGTATGGTGACTACACTAATAATAACTCATGTAATACTAGTATGGTGACATCACTAATAATAACTCATTTAATACCAGTATGATGACTACACTAATAATAACTCATGTAGTGTTTGTATGATGACAACACTAATAATAACTCATGTAATACTAGTATGGTGACATCACTAATAATAACTCATGTAATATTAGTATGATTACAACACTAATAATAACTCATTTAATACCAGTATGATGACATCACTAATAATAACTCATGTAATATTATTATGATGACAACACTAATAATATCTCATGTAATATTAGTATGATGACAACACTAATAATATCTCATGTAATATTAGTATGATGACAACACTAATAATAACTCATGTAATACTGGTATGGTGACATCACTAATAATAACTCATGTAATATTAGTATGATTACAACACTAATAATAACTCATTTAATACCAGTATGATGACATCACTAATAATAACTCATGTAATATTATTATGATGACAACACTAATAATATCTCATGTAATACTAGTATGATGACAACACTAATAATAACTCATGTAATACTAGTATGGTGACTACACTAATAATAACTCATGTAATACTAGTATGGTGACTACACTAATAATAACTCATGTAATACTAGTATGGTGACATCACTAATAATAACTATTGTAATACTAGTATGGTGACTACACTAATAATAACTCATGTAATACTAGTATGGTGACTACACTAATAATAACTCATGTAATACTAGTATGGTGACTACACTAATAATAACTCATGTAATACTAGTATGGTGACATCACTAATAATAACTATTGTAATACTAGTATGGTGACTACACTAATAATAACTCATTTAATACCAGTATGATGACTACACTAATAATAACTCATGTAATATTAGTATGATGACAACACTAATAATAACTCATGTAATATTAGTATGCTGACTAATAATAACTCATGTAATACTAGTATGGTGACAACACTAATAATAACTCATGTAATATTATTATGATGACAACACTAATAATAACTCATGTAATACTAGTATGGTGACATCACTAATAATAACTCATGTAATACTAGTATAGTGACAACACTATTAATAACTCATGTAATACTAGTATGGTGACATCACTAATAATAACTCATGTAATATTAGTATGGTGACATCACTAATAATAACAACACATAACCTTACAGCTTTATTGAACACAAGCAAATAACAACATTTAGTGCTGAAGTTGCCCACACCGTTGTGGAGCGTCACTGTGCTGTGTTGCAATGTTGTTTTTAGTAAACAGTCACTTCCTCCTTGTTCAATGTTTGACTTCTTCTACATCATCTTTACTAGCAGACAGAACAAGAAGAAGTCAGGAGCAGCAAAACACAACAAAACAAAGGTCCACTTTCACACAGGAGAACCACCCTGCTGCTCAGCCGCACACATTCAGGGCCTCACAGACCGTGGGAAATTACAACCCTTTCAAATAGAATAGAATAGAAAGTACTTTATTAAACCCTGGGGGAAATTCTGCACCACAATTCACTCATAATAAACACAAAAAGTGAGGTATATATATATATATATATATATATATATATATATATATATATATATATATATATATATATATATATATATATATATGTCTTAATAAGGTTATCCAAAAAATAGTGCTCGATACCGTAGTAGAGCGCAATATATGTATGTGTGGGAAATAAAATCACAAGACTATTTCATCTCTACAGGCCTGTTTCATGAGGGGGGGTACCCTCAATCATCAGGAGATTTTAATGGGAGCATTCACATACCATGGTTTATATAGGGCACAGAGTGGGTGGGTACAGGCTGGCGTAGGGGCGTGGTGATTGGCTCATGTGTTACCTAGGAGGTGTTTCCGTCTGTGGCGGCATGCTGATACAATTTCGCTGCGCTTGTTGAGGGATGACAGGTCTGGACGGTAAATAATAAACAGTTTTTCTTTCAAGCATAGGTTGCATCTTTTATTACCACTATTGTAAGGTGTGCTGGATGCAAGAATTTGCCATGTTATTGAATATTCAACATTATTGTCTTTGAGGTCCCAAATGTGTTTGCTGAGTTCTGTGGTATTCCGCAGGTTTTGGTTCCTGAAAGAAGCCTTGTGATTGTTCCATCTGGTTTTGAATTCTCCCTCGGTTAATCCTACATATGTGTCGGATGTGTTAATGTCCTTGCGTGTTACCTTAGATTGGTAAACAACTGATGTTTGTAAGCACCCCCCGTTGAGAGGGCAATCAGGTTTCTTGCGGCAGTTGCAGCCTTTGTTGGTTTTGGGGTCGCTCTGTCCGGGGGCCGACGGCTCATTTGCAATTGTTTTGTTGTGGTTTGAGATAATTTGTCGTATATTGTTCATACAGCTGTAGCTCAATTTAATGTTGTTCTTGTTGAATACTTTTCTTAGGGTGTTGCCTTTGGGAAAGTGTTTGTCAATCAGAGTGAGGAATTTGTGGCCAATGTTAGTTGAGACGTTTTTGCTGTTGTACCAGATGATGTTGTTTCGTTTTCTGTTCTTTTTTGGTTGGTTTCCTGGCGTGGGTTCATAGGTGAGGGTGAAATTGTATCCGCTTTCATCAAGGGCTTTTTGGTACGGGGGGGTTGCTTGGTCAAATTCAGCTTTGCTAGATGACAGCATCGATAGCCTTTTATTGATTCCGGTAGGTATTCTTTTCGTGGTGGTGGTTGGGTGGTTGCTGTCATGGTGCACGTATTGAAGTGTTGTGTTGGGTTTCGTGAATGGTTGGTAGCTGTTATTTCTCAGGTTGAAAGTGACGTCAAGGAAGTTGACGGTTTGCTTGTTGGCTTCAATCGTGATCCGTAGGCCGTTCTCTTTGAAAATTTGGCATATGCGCTTCTTGGTATTCTCGCTGCTCCTTGGCGAGGCGCGACACACTGCCAGTCCGTCATCACGGTAAATACCAAGGTTCAGATTGAGGCTAGCGAGCTGGGAGAGGAGGAAACTCCCAACGAGTTCACACGTTTCTGCTCCGTCAAAACTTCCCATAGTGACGTCAAATGTTGCATTGTTCTTTTTTTGCCATGGTGTACTGTTGTGGATGAGAATGGAGTTTTTTGCGTGGATGATGATGTTTCTTTCGTTGCCTGTGATTGAGTCGTAGTCTGAGGCGAAGTCTAGTGCTTGAGTCAGTAGGTCTTGCGTGATGGAAGGGTAAAATTCCTCGATATCAAAGGAGATAAAGTTGTGCTGTTGTTTGTCTTGGATGTTGTTGAACCATTTGATTACTGCTGCTGTATTTCTCCATTGGTTGAGTGGTGTTTTGTCCTTGATTTTTGTGTTGACTCTGTCCAGGATTATTTTGCTGATTTTTCCTATTTCAGATTTAGGTGGGTTTATTAGTCGGCATGTTGGGTTATTTGCGAAGTTGGGTTTGTGGTCCTTCAATGTGATGAAGGCTTCCTTGTTGGCTGTGGCGTCCACCCTGTCCTCAATGTCCAGTTCAGCCGCGATCCTTTTATTTTCCAGGTGGATGTTCTGTAAGGTGTTGGGTTGTGCTTTTTTGTATGATTTGGTGATGCTTCTGTCCAGTAAGGTGTGGTGTTCTGGTATGTCCATTCTGTAGAAGTTTGTGGTTTTATCGGCAGCTATGATGAGGTTGTTTACTTTCTTGATATATATATATATATATATATATATATATATATATATATATATATATATATATATATATATATATATATATATATATATATATATATATATATATATATATATATCAGGACTGTCTCAGAAAATTAGAATATTGTGATAAAGTCCTTTATTTTCTGTAATGCAATTAAAAAAACAAAAATGTCATACATTCTGAATTCATTACACATCAACTGAAATATTGCAAGCCTTTTATTATTTTAATATTGCTGATTATGGCATACAGCTTAAGAAACTCAAAAATCCCATCCCAAAAAATTTGAATATTTCCTCAGACCAAGTAAAAAAAAAGATTTATGACAGCACAACAAAATCAAACATTTGAAAATGTCAACTACTGCAGTCAGTACTTGGTTGGGAATCCTTTTGCACGGATGACTGCATCAATGCGGTGTGGCATGGAGGCAATCAGTCTGTGGCATTGCTGAGGTGTTATGGATGCCCAGAATGCTTCAATAGCGGCCTATAGCTCATTTGCATTATTGGGTCTGGTGTCTTTCAGCTTCTTCTTCACAATACCCCACAAATTCTCTATGGGGTTCAGGTCAGGGGAGTTGGCAGGCCAATGGAGGACAGTAATGCCATGGTCAGTACACCAGTTACTGGTGGTTTTAGCACTGTGGGCAATTGCCAGATCATGCTGGAAAATGAAATCATCATCTCCATAGAGCTTTTCAACAGATGGAAGCATGTAGTGCTCTAAAATCTCTAGAAAAGCGTCCGACTTGGGCTATGGAAAAGAAGCACTGGACAGTTGCAGAGTGGTACATAGTGGTATATATGTATCATTTTTTTTAAGAGTGCTGTAGTCGCCAACATTCAAGGTCACTTGTTGTATTTGTGACGATAGGTGCAGATATTATACTTATAATACTTCTTTTTTCTGCTCCTTTTATTTCATAATTGACTTTAAGGTTACGTTGATTGTTTTGTTTGTATTTGTCTTCCTTTCTTTGAGTTGTATGAATTATATATATATATATATATATATATATATATATATATATATATATATATATATATATATATATATATATATATATATATATATATATATATATATATATATATATCATATTGGAAGTAGGCTAACTTGTGCATGTGAACAATTTATACAAGATTTTTAACTAATTTTGTATGTTTAAACCTAAAAGTCATAAATTTTGATGTTTGCTGCCAGTATGCTAACATCTCCTTTACCAGCATGCTAAACCGCGACACGTTCAGGGCCTCGCAGACCGTGGGAGATAACAACTCTTTCAAAAGATGCACATTTTCCTAACGAGGCGGTTCAATCAATCCCAGAGTGAAGCAACAACAAAAGCTTGCAGACTTTTAAACAAACATTATTATTATTATTCTTGTTCTTGTTCTTGTTATTATTCTTGTTATTATTGTTCCTCATCGTCGTGTTTATGAATATTGTCATTGATCAGCTGATCCTTATTCACATTAATAACTGTCAACTTGGTCTTCAAGACGTAGTCTATGATCACAAACTGATGACAAACGTCTTGTAAGTCAGAGCTTATTTGGATATTTGTTGCCATCTTAGAAGTACGCTAACATATCTTATATTAGCATGCTAATGTTAGCATGCTATCATTTTATGACAGCTTTTTAAGCTAATTTTGTATTTTTATACATAAAAATCCCATATTTTGATACTTGCTGCCATCTTAGAAGTATGCTAACATCTCTTATATTAGCAAGCTATCATTTTATGCTAGCTTTTTAAGCTAACGTTGTATGTGTGAACCCATTAATCATATATTTGGATATTTGTTGCCATCTTAGAAGTATGCTAACATCTCTTATATTAGCATGCTATCATTTTATGCCAGCTTTTTAAGCTATTTTTGTATTTTCATACATAAAAAATCCTATATTTTGATACTTGCCGCCATCTTAGAAGTATGCTAACATCTCTTATATTAGCATGCTATCATTTTATGCTAGCTTTTTAGCTAACTTTGTATGTGTGAACCCATTAATCATATATTTTGATACTTGAAGCCATCTTAGAAGTATGCTAAAATTTCTTATATTAGTATTCTATCATTTTATGCCAGCTTTTTAAGCTCATTTTGTATTTTTATACATAAAAATCCTATATTTTGATACTTGCCGCCATCTTAGAAGTATGCTAACATCTCTTATATAAGCATGCTATCATTTTATGCTAGCTTTTTAGCTAACTTTGTATGTGTGAACCCATTAATCATAGATTTTGATACTTGGCGCCATCTTAGAAGTATGCTAACATTTCTTATATTAGCATGCTATCATTTTATGCCAGCTTTTGAAGCTATTATTGTATTTTTATACATAAAAAATCCTATATTTTGATACTTGCAGCCATCTTAGAAGTATGCTAACATCTCTTATATTAGCATGCTATCATTTTATGCTAGCTTTTTAAGCTAATTTTGTATGTGTGAAGCCATTAATCATAGATTTGGATATTTGTTGCCATCTTAGAAGTATGCTAACATCTCTTATATTAGCATGCTATCATTTTATGCCAGCTTTTTAAGCTAATTTTGTATTTTTATACATAAAAAATCCTATATTTTGATACTTGCCGCCATCTTAGATGTATGCTATTATCTCTTAAATTAGCATGCTAATGTTTTATGCTAGCTTTTTAGCTAACTTTGTATGTTTAAACCCAATATTCATAGATTTGGATATTTGCCGCCGTTTTAGAAGTATGCTAACATTTCTTATATTAGCATTCTATCATTTTATGCCAGCTTTTGAAGCTATTTTTGTATTTTTATACATAAAAAATCCTATATTTTGATACTTGCCGCCATCTTAGAAGTATGCTAACATCTCTTATATTAGCATGCTATCATTTTATGCTAGCTTTTTAAGCTAACTTTGTATGTGTGAAGCCATTAATCATAGATTTGGATATTTGTTGCCATCTTAGAAGTATGCTAACATCTCTTATATTAGCATGCTATCATTTTATGCTAGCTTTTTGAGCTAATTTTGTATTTTTATTCATACAAATCCTATATTTAGATATTTGTTGCCATCTTAGAAGTATGCTAACATCTCTTATATTAGCATGCTATCATTTTATGCCAGCTTTTTAAGCTCATTTTGTATTTTTATACATAAAAAATCCTATATTTTGATACTTGCCGCCATCTTAGAAGTATGCTAACATATCTTATATTAGCATGCTAATGTTTTATGCTAGCTTTTTAGCTAACTTTGTATGTTTAAACCCAATATTCATAGATTTGGATATTTGCCGCCATTTTAGAAGTATGCTGTTATCTTTTTTTTGTAAACTTTTTAATATGAAAAAAAAAAAAGAAGTATTTTCTGATGTCCAAGGTCCAGGGCACAGATACTTGGACTTAGACGTAGACAAACTGTATTAATCCACAAGGGAAATTGGTTGGCCCATGAAAAGTCCTGTGAAATATTATAATTGTTGCACATTGGTTTAAAATACTTTGCAATTAACTAGTGGAGTACTTGCATGAAGTTTATTTTTGTATCCAAGTATCAATCAAACATATCAGAACTTGTGAAAGTTGACAAACTTAACGTGACGTCATCGACAAGTCGTGTTTTCAAAGGTTAGAATGGCGAGCATGTGGTGGGCGGAGCTTGATGCTTCCTGACGTCTGATTGGCTGTCAGCCTTCTTTAAAAGTTCCTCCCCAGGAGAGACTTTGTCGTCTCCGTGAAGCGCGGACTTCATTTCCCGGGAAGGACGAGCAAAGATCGGCCATGACGCCAACAATCGGCAGGAAGAAGTCGACTCTTCGGTGATCAGCAGGAGGACCACGTGGTGCTCTTTACGCGCAGCCGCTTTACGCACGACCTTAGGATGAGCAGAGCCGGTGACGTCACGGAGGGGGGCTACGCGGAGCCGCAGTCGTCCTACGGAGACTCCGCGGCGTCTTCCGGCGGCGGCGGCGGCGACGTCTTCCCGGCCTGCAGCCTGCTGGACACTCCGCACCTGTTCGAGCGCGCAGGTGACGTCACGCCCTGGGAGCACCTGGCCAAAGTCCAGCAGGGCACAGGTGCGTCCGCGCCGGAGAGTCAGGACGGCGCGGGTTCGAGTCTGGTGGCGGCGTGCAAGTTCATCAAGGACGAGGAGGAAAGTTCCGTCATCATGGAGGCGCCTTGTCCGGAAGTCCTGCATGACACCTGCCGGAAGCAGAGCCAGTTCGGCTTCGGTGATCCGGAGTTCGGCCCGGTGTGTGCCAGAGGGTCGCCGGTCTTTGTGCACCAGGCGGACGGCAAGGGGAGCCTGCACCTGGACGCACACCTGGCCGTGTACAAGGGCGACCTTCCCCGCTGGCAGGTGCCCGTCAGTCCCGCTGAGGCGCACTTCTGGTGCCAGCCTGCGGAGGAACACTTCCCTCAGGGAGTCCACAGCCAGGTCCACAACCAGGTCCACAACCAAGTCCACAACCAGGTCCACAGCCAGGTCCACAACCAGGTCCACAACCAGGTCCACAACCAGGTCCACAACCAGGTCCACCATCACAGGACACAGACGCCTTTCAGCGCCTTTCATGGGTAATTGTCTTTTTTCTTCAGCATTTACATCATTAATTATCATCATCTACAATCATTAATTATAAATAATCTTCATCTACAATCATTAATTATAAATAATTTTCATCTACAAACATTAATTATGAATCCTCATCATCTACAATCATTAATTATCATCATCTACAATCATTAATTATAAATCATCTTCATCTACAAACATTAATTATGAATCCTCATCATCTACAATCATTAATTATCGTCATCTACAATCATTAATGACTAATAATCTTCATCTACAATCATAAATAACAATCTACAATCATTAATTATTAATCACCGTCATCTATAATCATAAATATAATTATCTACAATCATCAATTATAAATCATAATCTACAATCATTAATTATGAATTCTTATCATCTACAATCAATTATAAATCATCATCCTCATCTACAATCATTAATTATGAATTCTTATAATCTACAATCATTAATTATAAATCATCATCCTCATCTACAATAATCAGTCATACTCTACAATTGTTAATATAAATCATCATTATCTACAATTAATAATTATAAATCATCTGCAATCATTAATTATAAATCATTATCATCATCTAAAATCATAAACAATCATCTACAATAATTTAATTACAAATAATCTACAATCATGAATCATAAATTATCATCTACAATCATAAATCATCATCAATTACAATCATTTAATATGTCTTATCTTAATTATATTTATGTCCCCAATTTAATATGTCTTATCTTAAATTATATTCATGTCCCCAATTTAATTTGTCTTATCTTAAATTATATTTATGTCCCCACTTTAATATGTCTTATCTTAAATTATATTAAATGTCCCCACTTTAATATGTCTTATCTTAAATTATATTTATGTCCCCAATTTAATATGTCTTATCTTAAATTATATTTATGTCCCCACTGTAATATGTCTTATCTTAAATTATATTTATGTCCCCACTGTAATATGTCTTATCTTAAATTATATTTATTTCATCATTACATGTCTTATCTTAAATTATATTCATGTCCCCACTTTAATATGTCTTATCTTAAATTATATTTATTTCCCCACTTTAATATGTCTTATCTTAAATTATATTTATGTCCCCACTTTAATATGTCTTATCTTAAATTATATTTATTTCCCCACTTTAATATGTCTTATCTTAAATTACATTTATGTCCCCACTTTAATATGTCTTATTTTAAATTATACTTATGTCCCCACTTTAATGTCTTATCTTAAATTATATTTATTTCCCCACTTTAATATGTCTTATGTTATATATTTATTTCCCCACTTTAGTCTGTCTTATCTTAAATTACATTTATGTCCCCACTTTAATGTCTTATCTTAAATTATATTCATGTCCCCACATTAATATGTCTTATTTTAAATTATACTTATGTCCCCACTTTAATATGTCTTATCTTAAATTATATTTATTTCCCCACTTTAATATGTCTTATCTTAAATTATCTTTATGTCCCCATTTAAATATGTCTTCTCTTAAATTATATTTATGTCCCCACTTTAATATGTCTTATCTTAAATTATATTTATGTCCCCACTTTAATATGTCTTATCTTAAATTACATTTATGTCCCCACTTTAATATGTCTTATCTTAAATTATATTCATGTCCCCACATTAATATGTCTTATTTTAAATTATACTTATGTCCCCACTTTAATATGTCTTATCTTAAATTATATTTATTTCCCCACTTTAATATGTCTTATCTTAAATTATATTTATGTCCCCATTTAAATATGTCTTCTCTTAAATTATATTTATGTCCCCACTTTAATATGTCTTATCTTAAATTATTTTTATTTCCCCACTTTAATATGTCTTATCTTAAATGATATTTATGTCCCCACTTTAATATGTCTTATCTTAAATTATATTCATGTCCCCACTTTAATATGTCTTATCTTAAATTATATTCATGTCCCCACTTTAATATGTCTTATCTTAAATTATATTTATTTCCCCACTTTAATATGTCTTATCTTAAATTATTTTTATTTCCCCACTTTAATATGTCTTATCTTAAATGATATTTATGTCCCCACTTTAATATGTCTTATCTTAAATTATATTCATGTCCCCACTTTAATATGTCTTATCTTAAATGATATTTATGTCCCCACTTTAATATGTCTTATCTTAAATTATATTTATGTCCCCATTTAAATGTCTTCTCTTAAATTATATTTATGTCCCCATTTAAATGTCTTCTCTTAAATTATATTCATGTCCCCACTTTAATATGTCTTATCTTAAATGATATTTATGTCCCCACTTTAATATGTCTTATCTTAAATTATATTTATGTCCCCATTTAAATGTCTTCTCTTAAATTATATTTATGTCCCCACTTTAATATGTCTTATCTTAAATTATATTTATGTCCCCATTTAAATATCGTATCTTACATTTTATTTATGTCCCCATTTAAATATCTAATTTTAAATTATATTTATGTCATCATTACATATCTTATCTTAAATTATATGTATGTCCCCATTCAAATATCTTATTTTAAATTATATGTATGTCCCCATTTAAATATCTTATCATAAATTATATGTTTTGTCCCCATTTAAATATCTTAAATTATATGTATATCCCCATTTAAATATATATTATCTTAAATTATATTTATGTCCCCACTTTAATGTGTCTTATCTTAAATTATATGTATGTCCCCACTTTAATGTGTCTTATCTTAAATTATATGTATGTCCCCACTTTACTATGTCTTAGCTTAAATTATATTTATGTCCCTATTTAAATATCTTATCTTAAGTTATATTTATGTCCCTATTTAAATATCTTGTCTTAAATTATATTTTTGTCCCTATTTACAAATCTTATCTTAAATTATATTTGTGTCCCTATTTAAATATTTTATCTTAAATTATATTTATGTCCCCATTTAAATGTCTTATCCTGAATTATAATTGTGTCCCCATTTAAATATATGATCTTTAATTATATGTATGACTCCATTTAAATACCTTATCTTAAATTATATTTATGTCACCATTTAAATATCTTATCTTAAATGATATGTATGTCCCCTTTTAAATATGTCTTATCTTAAATTATATCTATGTCCCCCTTAAATATCTTATCTTAAATTATATTTATTTCCCCATTTAAATATATTATCTTAAATGATATGTATGTCCCCCTTAAATATCTTATCTTAAATTATATTTATTTCCCCATTTAAATACATCTTATCTTAAATGATATGTATGTCCCCATTTAAATACATATTATCTTAAAAGATGTTATTGTCCCCATTTAAATATCTTAAATGATATGTATGTCCCCATTTAAATATGTATTATCTTAAATTATATATACGTCCCCATTTAAATATGTATTATCTTAAATTATATGTATGTCCCCATTTAAATACATCTTATCTTAAATGATGTTATTGTCCCCATTTAAATATCTTAAATGATATGTATGTCCCCATTTAAATATGTATTATCTTAAATTATATTTACGTCCCCATTTAAATATGTCTTATCTTAAATTATATGTATGTCCCCATTTAAATATATTATCTTAAATTATATTTATTCCCCCATTTAAATATCTTATCTTAAATTATATGTATGTCCCCATTTAAATATCTTAAATGATATGTATGTCTATAAAGTATATTTATGTCCCTATTTAAACATCTTAAATTATATGTATGTCCCCATTTAAATATGTCTTATCTTAAATTATATTATGTCCCCATTTAAATATGTTTTATCTTAAATTATATTTATGTCCCCATTTAAATATCTTTTCTTAAATTATATTTATGTCTCCATTTAAATGTCTTATCCTAAATTATAATTGTGTCCCCATTTAAATATATGATCTTTAATTATATGTATGACTCCATTTAAATACCTTATCTTAAATTATATTTATGTCACCATTTAAATATCTTATCTTAAATGATATGTATGTCCCCATTTAAATATGTCTTATCTTAAATTATGTGTATGTCCCCCTTAAATATCTTATCTTAAATTATATTTATTTCCCCATTTAAATATATTATCTTAAATTATATGTATGTCCCCATTTAAATACATCTTATCTTAAATTATATGTATGTCCCCATTTAAATACATATTATCTTAAATTATATGTATGTCCCCATTTAAATACATCTTATCTTAAATTATGTTATTGTCCCCATTTAAATATCTTAAATGATATGTATGTCCCCATTTAAATATGTATTATCTTAAATTATATTTACGTCCCCATTTAAATATGTCTTATCTTAAATTATATGTATGTCCCCATTTAAATATATTATCTTAAATTATATTTATTCCCCCATTTAAATATCTTATCTTAAATGATATGTATGTCCCCATTTAAATATCTTATCTTAAATTATATTTATTCCCCCATTTAAATATCTTATCTTAAATTATGTGTATGTCCCCATTTAAATATCTTATCTTAAATTATATTTATTCCCCCATTTAAATATCTTATCTTAAATTATATGTATGTCTCCATTTAAATATCTTAAATGATATGTATGTCTATAAAGTATATGTATGTCCCTATTTAAACATCTTAAATTATATGTATGTCCCCATTTAAATATGTCTTATTTTAAATTATATTTATGTCCCCATTTAAATATCTTATCTTAAATTATATTTATGTCCCCATTTAAATATATTATCTTAAATGTATGTATGTCCCCATTTAAATGTCTTATCTTAAATTATATGTATGTCCCCATTTAAATACATATTATCTTAAATTATGTTATTGTCCCCATTTAAATATCTTAAATGATATGTATGTCCCCATTTAAATATGTATTATCTTAAATTATATTTATGTCCCCATTTAAATATGTCTTATCTTAAATTATATGTATGTCCCCATTTAAATATATTATCTTAAATTATATTTATTCCCCCATTTAAATATCTTATCTTAAATTATATGTATGTCCCCATTTAAATATCTTATCTTAAATTATATTTATTCCCCCATTTAAATATCTTATCTTAAATTATATGTATGTCTCCATTTAAATATCTTATCTTAAATTATAATTATGTCCCCATTTAAATATCTTAAATTATATGTATGTCTATAAAGTATATTTATGTCCCTATTTAAACATCTTGAATTATATGTATGTCCCCATTTAAATATGTCTTATCTTAAATTATATTTATGTCCCCATTCAAATATCTTATTTTAAATTATATGTATGTCCCCATTTAAATATCTTATCATAAATTATATGTTTTGTCCCCATTTAAATATGTTAAATTATATGTATATCCCCATTTAAATATATATTATCTTAAATTATATTTATGTCCCCACTTTAATGTGTCTTATCTTAAATTATATGTATGTCCCCACTTTACTATGTCTTATGTTAAATTATATTTATGTCCCTATTTAAATATCTTATCTTAAATTATGTTTATGTCCCTATTTAAATATCTTATCTTAAATTATATTTATGTCCCTATTTAAATATCTTATCTTAAATTATATTTGTGTCCCTATTTAAATATCTTATCTTAAATAATATTTATGTCCCTATTTAAATATCTTATCTTAAATTATATTTGTGTCCCTATTTAAATATTTTATCTTAAATTATATTTATGTCTCCATTTAAATGTCTTATCCTAAATTATAATTGTGTCCCCATTTAAATATATGATCTTTAATTATATGTATGACTCCATTTAAATACCTTATCTTAAATTATATTTATGTCACCATTTAAATATCTTATCTTAAATTATATGTATGTCCCCATTTAAATATGTCTTATCTTAAATTATGTGTATGTCCCCCTTAAATATCTTATCTTAAATTATATTTATTTCCCCATTTAAATATATTATCTTAAATTATATGTATGTCCCCATTTAAATACATCTTATCTTAAATTATATGTATGTCCCCATTTAAATACATATTATCTTAAATTATATGTATGTCCCCATTTAAATACATCTTATCTTAAATGATGTTATTGTCCCCATTTAAATATCTTAAATGATATGTATGTCCCATTTAAATATGTATTATCTTAAATTATATTTATGTCCCCATTTAAATATGTCTTATCTTAAATTATATGTATGTCCCCATTTAAATATATTATCTTAAATTATATTTATGTCCCCATTTAAATATGTCTTATCTTAAATTATATGTATGTCCCCATTTAAATATATTATCTTCAACCATATTTATTCCCCCATTTAAATATCTTATCTTAAATTATAATTATGTCCCCATTTAAATATCTTAAATGATATGTATGTCTATAAAGTATATTTATGTCCCTATTTAAACATCTTAAATTATATGTATGTCCCCATTTAAATATGTCTTATCTTAAATTATATTTATGTCCCCATTTAAATATCTTATCTTAAATTATATGTATGTCCCTATTTAAATATCTTATCTTAAATTATATTTGTGTCCCTATTTAAATATCTTATCTTAAATTATGTTTATGTCCCCATTTAAATACATCTTATCTTAAATGATGTTATTGTCCCCATTTAAATATCTTAAATGATATGTATGTCCCCATTTAAATATGTATCATCTTAAATTATATTTATGTCCCCATTTAAATATGTCTTATCTTAAATTATATGTATGTACCCATTTAAATATATTATCTTAAATTATATTTATTCCCCCATTTAAAGTTAAAGTTAAAGTACCAATGATTGTCACACACACACTAGGTGTGGCGAAATTATTATTCTTAAATATTATATGTATGTCCCCATTTAAATATCTTATCTTAAATTATATCTATTCCCCCATTTAAATATCGTATCTTAAATTATATGTATGTCCCCGTTTAAATATCTTATCTTAAATTATAATTATGTCCCCATTTAAATATCTTAAATGATATGTATGTCTATAAAGTATATTTATGTCCCTATTTAAACATCTTAAATTATATGTATGTCCCCATTTAAATGTCGTATCTTAAATTATATTTATGTCCCCATTTAAATATCTTATCTTAAATTATATTTATGTTCCCATTGAAATATCTTATCTTAAATTATATTTATGTCCCCATTTAAATATATTATCTTAAATTATATTTATGTCCCCATTTAAATATGTCTTATCTTAAATATATGTGTGTCACCATTTAAATATCTTATCTTAAATTATATTTTATGTTCCCATTTAAATATATTATCTTAAATTATATTTATGTCCCCATTTAAATATCTTATCTTAAATTATATTTATGTCCCCATTTAAATATCTTATCTTAAATTATATTTTATGTTCCCATTTAAATATATTATCTTAAATTATATTTATGTCCCCATTTAAATATCTTATCTTAAATTATATGTATGTCCCCATTTAAATATCTTATCTTAAATTATATTTTATGTTCCCATTTAAATATCATATCTTAAATTATATTCATGTCCCCATTTAAATATATTATCTTAAATTATATTTATGTCCCCATTTAAATGTCTTATCTTAAATATATGTATGTCCCCATTTAAATATCTTATCTTAAATTATATTTATGTCCCCATTTAAATATCTTATCTTAAATTATATTTATGTCCCCATTTAAATATATTATCTTAAATTATATTTATGTCCCCATTTAAATGTCTTATCTTAAATATATGTATGTCTCCATTTAAATATCTTATCTTAAATTATATTTTATGTTCCCATTTAAATATATTATCTTAAATTATATTTATGTCCCCATTTAAATATATTATCTTAAATTATATTTATGTCCCCATTTAAATATATTATCTTAAATTATATTTATGTCCCCATTTAAATATGTCTTATCTTAAATATATGTATGTCCCCATTTAAATATCTTATCTTAAATTATATTTTATGTCCCCTGTTAAATATATTATCTTAAATTATATTTATGTCCCCATTTAAATATGTCTTATCTTAAATTATATGTATGTCCCCATATAAACATGTCATCCTCACATCTCAGTAATGCTGAGTTAATAAGTAATACTACACAGTAATACTGAGTACATGACAAATACTACACAGTAATACTGAGTACATGACAAATACTACACAGTAATACTATACAGTAATACTGAGTACAAGACAAATACTACACTTTGATGAAACTCCTTGAAAGTACTGATAAACAACTTGTACTTCCAATAATACATAGTATTTGAACATGAAGATTATTTGCAGTACTTGTAATGACTTTGAGGTACTTGTACACAGATTGCCCCCTCAGAGGTCATGTGTGATCTGTGGAGACGAAGCGTCAGGTTGTCACTACGGAGTTGTCACCTGCGGCAGCTGCAAGGTCTTCTTTAAACGAGCCGTCGAAGGTAAGCAACCTTTTTAATGACTTACTTTATTACTTTACTCTTCATCAATTAAGTCACTAGAGGTTTAATACTCACTAAATATAACCACAAAGATCAATTAAGTCACTACATTTATCTATTTAGAGGTTTAATACTCACTAAATATAACCACAAAGATCAATTAAGTCGCTACATTTATCTATTTAGAGGTTTAATACTCACTAAATATAACCACAAAGATCAATTAAGTTGTTACATTTATTTATTTAGAGGTTTAATACTCACTAAATATAACCACAAAGATCAATTAAGTCGCTACATTTATCTATTTAGAGGTTTAATACTCACTAAATATAACCACAAAGATCAATTAAGTTGTTACATTTATCTATTTAGAGGTTTAATACTCACTAAATATAACCACAAAGATCAATTAAGTCACTACATTTATCTATTTAGAGGTTTAATACTCACTAAATATAACCACAAAGATCAATTAAGTCGTTACATTTATCTATTTAGAGGTTTAATACTCACTAAATATAACCACAAAGATCAATTAAGTCACTACATTTATCTATTTAGAGGTTTAATACTCACTAAATATAACCACAAAGATCAATTAAGTTGTTACATTTATCTATTTAGAGGTTTAATACTCACTAAATATAACCACAAAGATCAATTAAGTCACTACATTTATCTATTTAGAGGTTTAATACTCACTAAATATAACCACAAAGATCAATTAAGTCGCTACATTTATCTATTTAGAGGTTTAATACTCACTAAATATAACCACAAAGATCAATTAAGTTGTTACATTTATCTATTTAGAGGTTTAATACTCACTAAATATAACCACAAAGATCAATTAAGTCGCTACATTTATCTATTTAGAGGTTTAATACTCACTAAATATAACCACAAAGATCAATTAAGTTGTTACATTTATCTATTTAGAGGTTTAATACTCACTAAATATAACCACCAAGATCAATTAAGTTGTTACATTTATCTATTTAGAGGTTTAATACTCACTAAATATAACCACAAAGATCAATTAAGTCACTACATTTATCTATTTAGAGGTTTAATACTCACTAAATATAACCACAAAGATCAATTAAGTCGCTACATTTATCTATTTAGAGGTTTAATACTCACTAAATATAACCACAAAGATCAATTAAGTTGTTACATTTATCTATTTAGAGGTTTAATACTCACTAAATATAACCACCAAGATCAATTAAGTTGTTACATTTATCTATTTAGAGGTTTAATACTCACTAAATATAACCACAAAGATCAATTAAGTCACTACATTTATCTATTTAGAGGTTTAATACTCACTAAATATAACCACAAAGATCAATTAAGTCACTACATTTATCTATTTAGAGGTTTAATACTCACTAAATATAACCACAAAGATCAATTAAGTCACTACATTTATCTATTTAGAGGTTTAATACTCACTTAATATAACCACAAAGATCAATTAAGTCGCT